>NC_057804.1:26175739-26475739 GCF_018294505.1 Triticum aestivum | reverse complement strand
TTCAACATTAGTAGTGGGAGCAATCGGAGTGCTAATAAAATCATTGTTGTTGGTATTGGAAAAGTCACACAATTTGGTATTATATTGAGCCATCGTGACAAAGCAAGCAATCCAACACATAAGCATACAAGAAGCAAGTGAAAAAGACGAACGAAAGAGGGGCGAAGAAAAAGCAAAGGTTTTCGAAAATCGTTTTAGAAGTGGGGGAGAGTAAAACGAGAGGCGAATGGCGAATAATATAATGCAAGGGAGAAGATTTTATGATGGGTACTTGGTATGGCTTGACTTGACGTAGATTTCCCCGGCAACGGCACCAGAAATTGGCAAGTTGACGGGAGATCAAATCTTGTCTTGACTTGGCGTAAATCTCCCCGGCAACGGCGCCAGAAATCCTTCTTGCTACCTCTTGAGCTTGCGTTGGTTTTTCCATTGAAGAGGAAAGGGTGATATAGCAAAGTAGCGTAAGTATTTCCCTCGGTTTGAGAACCAAGGTATCAATCTAGTAGGAGAAAACGCACAAGTCACCTAATACCTTCACAAAAAATCAACAACTTGCACCCAACGCGATAAAGGGGTTGTCAATCCCTTCACGGTCACTTGCAAAAGTGAGATTTGATAGAGATAGATAAACGGTAAAGTAAATATTTTTTGTATTTTTGGTTTATAGATCAGAAAGTAAAAGATTGCAAAATAGTAGATCTGAAACTAGTAAGATGTAAAAGAGAATCAATATAATGGAAAAGAGACCCGGGGGCCATAGGTTTCACTAGTGGCTTCTCTCAAGATAGCAAATATTACGGTGGGTGAACAAATTACTGCCGAGCAATTGATAGAAAAGTGCATAGTTATGAAGATATCTAAGACAATGATCACAAACATAGGCATCACGTCCATGTCAAGTAGACCGAAACTATTCTGCATCTACTACTATTACTCCACACATCGACCGACTCCTGCCTGCATCTAGAATATTAAGTTCATAAAGTACAGAGTAACGCATTAAGTAAGATGACATAATGTAGAGGAATTAACTCAAGAAATTTGATGAAAACCCCGTCTTTTTATCCTTGATGGCAACAATACAATGCGTGCTTTGCTGCCCCTACTGCCACTGGGAAAGGACACCGCAAGATTGAACCCAAAGCTAAGCACTTCTCCCATTGCAAGAAAGATCAATCTAGTAGGCGAAACTAAACCGATAATTTGAAGAGACTTGCAAAGATATCAAATCATGCATATAAGAATTCAGATAAGAACCAAATAATATTCATAGATAATCTGATCATAAATCCATAATTCATAGGATCTCGGCAAACACACCGCGAAAGAGTATTACATCGAATAGATCTCCAAGAACATCGAGGAGAACATGGTATTGAGAATCAAATAGAGAGAATAAGCCATCTAGCTACTAACTATGGACCCGTAGGTCTGTGGTAAACTACTCATGCTTCATTGGAGAGGCAATGGTGTTGATGAAGAAGCCCTCCGTGATCGAATCCCCCACCGGCAGGACGCTGGAAAAGGCCCCTAGACGGTATCTCATGGGTACAGAAGGTTGCTGCGGTGGAAAAGTGGTTTTGTGGCTCCCATGGATGTTTTCAGGGTATAAGAGTATATATAGGCGAAGGAACTAGGTCAGGGGAGCTATGAGGGGCCCACGAGGTAGGGGGCGCGCCCTACCCCACTGGGCGCACCCTCCTGCCTCATGGCCGCCTCGTTGCGTCTCCAAGTCTTCTGGTTTCCTTTCAGTCCAAGAAAGATCATCGCGAAAGTTTCATTCCGTTTGGACTCCGTTTGGTATTCCTTTTCTGCGAAACTCTAAAATAGGCAAAAAAACTGAAACTGGCCCTGGCCCTCGATTAATATGTTAGTCCCAAAAATAATATAAAATAGCATATAAATTCCTATTAAACATCCAAAACAGACAATATAATAGTTTGGAACAAACAAAAATTATAGATGCGTTGCAGACGTATCACGCCCCCAAGCTTGTGGGGCCTCCGTGGCTCTTCTAACCCCAATTCTTCTTCTATAAATACCCAAATATTCCTCGTAGACTAGGGGCACACCAAAAAAAATTCTGCCACCGCAAGCTTCTATTCTCGTGAGATCCCAGTTTGGGGCCTTTTCCGGCACTCCGTCGGAGGGGGATTCGATCACGGAGGGCTTCTACATCAACCTTGTTGCCCTTCCGATGATGTGTGAGTAGTTTATCAAGGACCTATGGGTCCATACCTAGTAGCTAGATGACTTCTTCTGTCTCTTTGATCTTCAATACAATATTCTCCTCGATGTTCTTGGAGATCTATTCGGTGTAATCTTCTTTTGCGGTGTGTTTATTGAGATCCGATGAATTGTGGGTTTATGTACAGATTATCTAAGAATATCATTTGAGTATTCTTTGAACTCTTTTATCCATGATTATTATAGCTTCATATATCTCTCTGATCTATTGATTCGGTTTGGCCAACTAGATTGATTTTTCTTGCAACGAGAGAGGTGCTTTGTAATGGGTTTGATCTTGCGGTGCTCAGTCCCAGTGACGGAAGGGGACATGACACGTATTGTATTGTTGTCATTAAGGATAAAAAATGGTGTTTATTCATATCTGTTGGATCTATCCCTCTACATCATGTCATCTTGCTGAATACACTAGATGCATGCTGGATAGTGGTCGATGTGTGGAGTAGTAGTAGTAGTAGATGCATGCATGAGTCGGTCTACTTTTCACGGACGTGATGCCTATATACATGATCATTGCCTTGGATATTTACATAACTATTCTCTTTTATATCAATTGCTCAACAGTAATTTGTTTACCCATCATATGCTTTCTTTCAAGGGAGAAGCCTCTAGTGAAAACTATGACCCCAGGGTCTATCTTTTATCAAATTATTTTCAGATCTATAAAACCAAAAACACAAAAAATACCTTGCTGCAATTTGTTTACTTTTATCTTGTTTTGCACTTTTACTTATCTTTTATATCCATCTCTATCAGATATCATCCTTGCAAGTAATCATGAAGGGATTGACAACCCCTTTATCGTGTTGGGTGCAAGTATTTGTTTGTCTGTGTAGGTGCTATCATTAGAGACTTGTGTGTTCCTCCTACTGGATTGATACCTTGGTTCTTAACTGAGGGGAATATTTATCTCTACTTTGTTGCATCATTCTTTCCTCTTCAAGGGAAAAAACAACGCAAGGTCAAGAAGTAGCACCTGCTAGACATTGTACGTTCGTGAAATAGCCACCAGGTGAGTACATGTGTGTCACAACCATGTGTCGGTCGTTGCATGCGTGAGTAGCTACCACCATGTGTAGCAAATTACTTTTGTTCTCAATATTTATATCATAAAGAGATTACATGATTGTTAGATAGCATTCCATATCATAAATTCTGTTTTTATCGTTTACCTACTCGAAGATGAGCAGGAATTAAACTTTGGGATGCTTGATACGTCTCCAGCGTATCTATAATTTTTTATTGTTCCATGTTATTAATATTATCAATCTTGGATATTTTATATGACTTTTTATGTTGTTTTATATTATTTTGGGACTAACCTACTAACCAAGTACCTAGTGCTACTTGCCGTTTTTTGCTTGTTTTTGGTTTTCTAGAAAATGGTACCAAATGGTACGAAACTTTTTGACGATTTTTTTCTGGACAAGGGAGACCCTAGAAGCTTCGGGAGGAGACTATAGGACAATCGAGGAGATGGCAAGGCAACAGGGCACGCCCTGGGGGGGCTATTATCTTATGGGCCCCATGAGGCTCCATCTGACCTAATTCCACCTCTATAAATTCTCAAACATTGGGAAAGCAACAGAGAGCCACTTGAAACCCGTTTGTCGCCGCCACAAGTTTCTGTTCTTCCGTGATCCCATCTGGAGGCCTTTTCCGGTACTCTGCCGAAGAGGGAATCGATCACGGAGGGCTTCTACATCATCTTTGCTACCTTCCGATGATGCGTGAGTAGTTCATCACAGACCTACGGGTCCATAGCTAGTAGCTAGATGACTTATTCTCTCTCTTTGAGCTTCAATACCATGTTCTCCTCTATATTCTTGGAGTTCCATCCGATGTAATCTTCTTTTGTGGTGTTTTTATTGTGATCCGATGAATTGTTGGTTTATGATCTGAATATTCATGTGAAGTAGTTGAGTCTTTTCTGAACTTTATTATGCATGATTTCTATAGCCTTGTATTTCTCTTCGATTTATCCGTTTGGTTTGACCAACTAGATTGATTTGTCTTCAGTGGGAGAGGTGCTTTGTGATGGGTTCAATTTTGTGGTGTTCTATATCCCAGTGAAAGAATCATGTCATCTTGCTTAAGGCGTTGCTCCTTCTTTTTATGAACTTAATACCATAGATGCATATGTTGGATAGCGGTCGATTGGTGGAGTAATAATCCTAGATGCAGGCATGAGTCGGTCTACTTGTCTCGGACATGATGCCTATATACATGATCATTACCTTGGATATCGTCATTACTATGCGCTTTTCTATCAATTGCCCAACAGTAATTTGTTCACCCACCGTATGTTATGTGTTCGAGAGAGAATCCTCTAGTGAAAACTATGGCCCCCGGGTCCACTTTAATCATATTACAAAAACCTAAATTTCGTTGCTGCCATTTTATTTCTTTTATTTTGTTTTGCAATTTATCCATCTAACTATACAAGATTTGATCTGTGCAAGTAACGAGTTCAAGGGGATTGACAATCCTCTTGCATGCGTTGGGTGCAAGTATTTGCTTTTGTGTGTGCATGTGATGTTAATGAGGCTTTGCGTGATTCTCCTATTGTCTCAATAAACCTTGGTTCTCACTGAGGGAAATACTTATCTCTACTGTATTGCATCTCCTCTCCTCTTCGAGAAAAATTCCAACGCAGCTCACAAATAGCAGAGACTAGGAAAATATGGATAGGTGAAAATACTTAAAGTGTCTTTCTTTTTCTGCAAATATGAATAGATGAAAGTGCATAAATTCTGAAAACTCGCATTAGTCCTAAAGAATTTAAGTACTTATTGCAAAAAAAATATTAGCCCTTGAAGCAAAGCATAACTCGCATGCTCCTAGGGAGGAGGTTGGTAGGAGTTAAGTACTTATTGCAAAAGATGCACATCAACGATGTGGTTCCATTCAGATGACTGGTTCCCGATTCCATGGAGTACATGCAAGACATGATTTTTATCATGTACTACTCACTCAGGCTCAACGACATACTAGATACTACTCCCTCCGTCCGGGTTTATTGGGCCGGTGCGCCACCAAAGCTTGTACCATAACTCCGCTGGTAGACGCGACTGCCTCGCCCAATCACAAATCCACAGCGCGGTAGCACGCACCCCTCCGCTGGTCCGGCGGCGTCGTGGCAGCCCGGTGGCACCACTCATTGCGTCACGCGGCGCGCGCACACCACCGCCCCAAGAGCTCCACGGTCCAAGGGAATGGGCCGTCCGGTCAAAAGATCCCCTACAAAAAACATTCCTCCATCCTGTCTCTGCGGCGCGGCAGGATATTCCAGGAGATAGCGATCGATATCCATGGCGGGCGACGACGGCAGGCATGGCTCCAACCTGAGATCTGGCCGGCCTGTCTCAAAAGCCGGAAAAGCTCGGTCGACGGAACCGAGAGAGCAGGCCAGGAGGCAGCCATGCTATGATTCCAGGGCCGGGACAGCGATGCGCCATGGCCATTGGCCGAGAGTCCCAACCCAGCCCAACCAGGAGGCAGCCGGCGACAGCGATGGGTCCTCTTCGATCGGGAAACCCAACTCACTACTCAAAGCGGCAGAAGCCGTAGGGCCCCGGGAGTATCACATGGTCGCTTTCCGTCCCAAATTACACCAGGAACGGAAACCCAAACCCAAAGCCGCCGGAGTACCTGATGACCACCACCTCCGGCCGGCTCCCCTGCTCGCCGATACGACGAGCTAGGCTCACATCACATGTCGCCGTCGACCAAACCCATATGCGGTGGAATCATTCGAGCCATGCTCACTCTAAGAATCATCCTTACCAAAGCAACCATAGTATCAAACAGTCTGATAGTGCATGCTAAGTGGAGTAGTAGGCCCCTGCATGCATGGCTAGATAGATAATCTACTCTACCCATTTTGGAACCTCCCTGTCTTCCTCGGGCGCGCAGCTAAATTCTGCTATTTATACGTAGGCTGATCACGACTAGACCTGCTGCGTCTGTGTGCTGATTTCTCTGCTGCTTTTTTCGAGCCAAGCAACAAAGGGAAACCAGAGCCTCGCCACATCTCTATCTGCTGCACATCAACGTCAGGGGATCGATCAAAGCTAAAACTACGCCAGATAGAGACACAAGAACAGATTTCCCATATATATATGTAGATAGAAGACCATAGTACTATCGGCAGCTAGGACCATAGTATCACACACACACTCACTCTCTCTTCTTCCAATCGCCGGCCACTTGTCACTCTCCTCTGCTCACTGCTCCCAAGGTCGAACAGAGGAGCTCCAACTCCATCACCTCCTCTTCAGCATCAGGAGGGGCAGGAGGAGGAGACGCCGTAGCACTTCTGCGAAGCAAGCTAGTTAGCTGGGCACGAGAGAATTCAGGCTGTGGTGAACTGATCAGCGATCAGTCGCCTGATCTAGCGGCCGGAGGAAAGCAAGAGAAGTCCGGGCAGAGCGAGCCATGGGCGGCATTGCTGGTGGTCGATGCCGGATCAGTGGGCTGGCCCTGCTCGTCTGCGCGGTGCTCTTGTCGGCGGCGACGATGGCGAAAGGCATCAGGACTGGGGCAGTTGGTGGCATGGGTGCTCCTGGTCCGGCTGCTGCCGCGGCACAGGCTGCCACCCTAGTCGCGGCTCCTCCCGTCGCCGCTGCCGCCACGGCACCGCCTTCGGAGCGAGCTGCATTGGAGGATCCATACAAGAACAGCAAGAGGAAGGTGCCGAACGGGCCCGATCCGATTCACAATAGGTATTGTTACTCATCTCATCTCTGGTTGTTCTTCCTTCCTCCAATTGTGCTCGTGTTTTAACCACACCTTGTACTGTAAAAACTATCAATACTACTACAAATACAAAGTAGACAAAAAAAAAAATAACTGCAGTACCCACAACCAAGTGCTAATAATTTAGAACAATATACTGTAACTAGCATGCACATACTCAGGTTACCCTTTGGATAATGGAAGGATCCTCTGGCTGGTCCCCTGCATCATGGCCACGCAAACTTACCTCGATTCACCGGTTTGTTTTGCCTCTGTGCATGTGGCTAACCATGATGTTCTTGCTTGCTTTTTCAGGAGAGCCAGATGGGGAGACGCACCGGCAAGGAGAGTGTAAGGCAGGACAGGGAGCAATCACGTAGACCGTAGATCAATGTTGAGAGGCTCGGCGAGCGAGCAGAGCACACGAACATTGAGGTGGAATGGAAGGTTCCATGGCTAAGAGCCATGCATGCATATGGTGGTGCTCATGATGGTCAAGGGGCAGTTATATAGTTATAAGTATTCATTCATGTATTAGTAGTAGATACAGAGGGGTAGAGGAAGATGCATGGTGCACACTCCATGGCACCGTGGTTGCTTTGGTCAAAGTGCTGCTTTGTTCTCCTCTCTTGATGAGGTTTTGTTCTTTTTCTTTTTCTTCTTTGGAGGAGGGGTTAATGGTGTTAAAAGGAGCACTCCAACTTACTCACTTCTCATTCACAGAGTAAAGCTCAAAGATTCTTCGCATGCATAGATTCTACTTCACCGAAGTAGCTTTCATTCTTCCCAATGATCTCTTTAATAATGGACCGTATGTTTGCATGCTTTCAAAGGACTCAAAGGACTAGTGAGCAAGTCTAATGAGCTGCAGCCAGCAAGCTGTAAGGATCAAAATGTCATATTTTTTATGAGTTGTATGAGAAAGAAGGAAAGCAGGATGTAAATTTACAACCGGCTGCAGCATGAATCCAAGAATTATTGTGAAAGTGTATGATGGGTCATATATTAATAAAATAATAGTAGTGCTTTTTATTACTCCCTCCGTCCTTGAAAGAGTGTACTTTCAACTTGGAGGGTCAAACTATCTCAAAGTTTGACTGAGTATGTGCAAATGTATATCAATGCTTGTAAAACCAAATAGGTATATGACGAAAATATATTTTATCATGAGTCTAATGCTACTAATTTGATGACATAAATATTGATCTATTTGTTGGGGAACGTTGCAGAAAATTAAAAATTTTCCTACGGTTTCACCAAGATCCATCTATGAGTTCATCTAAGCAACGAGTCAAGGGAGTGAGTTTGCATCTACATACCACTTGTAGATCGCGTACGAAAGCGTTAGATGGAGCGGTGATGATGGAGTCGTACTCGCCGTGATTCAGATCACCGGAGATCTTAGCGCCGAACGGACGGCACCTCCGCGTTCAACACACGTACGGTGCGTGTGACGTATCCTCCTTCTTGATCCAGCAAGGGGGAAGGAGAGGTTGATGATGATGGCTCCAGCAGCAGCACAACGGCGTGGTGGTGGTGGAACAGCAGCACTCCGGCAGGGCTTCGCCAAGCATGCGACGGAGGAGAAAGAGGTGTAGCAGGGGGAGGGGGCGCCAGGACTTCAGGGTGCGGCTGCCCCTCTCCCCCCTCCCTTTATATAGGCCCCCAGGGGGGGCGCAGGCCCTGGGAGATTCAATCTCCCAAGGGGGCGGCGGCCAAGGGGGGAGGAGTGCCCCCAAGGCATGTGGTGCGCCCCCCCACCCTAGGGTTTCAACCCTAGGCGCAGGGGGTGGGCCTAGGGGGGCGCACCAGCCCACTATGGGCTGGCTCCCCTTCCACTTCAGCCCATGGGGCCCTCCGGGATGGGTGGACCCACCCGGTGGACCCCCGGGACCCTTCCGCTGGTCCCGGTACAATACCAGGTGACCCCGAAACTTTCCCGATGGCCAAATACCACTTCCTATATATAATTCTTTACCTCCGGACCATTCCGAAACTCCTCGTGACGTCCGGGATCTCATCCGGGACTCCGAACAACATTCAGTATATTGCATTCTCATATTCATACAACCCTAGCATCACCGAACCTTAAGTGTGTAGACCCTATGGGTTCGGGAGACACGTAGACATGACCGAGACAGCTCTCGGGCAATAACCAACAGCGGGATCTGGATACCCATGTTGGCTCCCACATGCTCCTCGATGATCTCATCGGATGAACCATGATGTCGAGGATTCGAACAACCCCGTATACAATTCCCTTTGTCATTCGGTACGTTACATGCCCGAGACTCGATCGTCGGTATCCCAATACCTCGTTCAGTCTCGTTACTGGCAAGTCACTTTACTCGTACCGTAATGCATGATCCCGTGACCAAACACTTGGTCACTTTGAGCTCATTATGATGATGCATTACCGAGTGGGCCCAGAGATACCTCTCCGTCATACGGAGTGACAAATCCCAGTCTTGATCCGTGTCAACCCAACAGACACTTTCGGAGATACCTGTAGTGCACCTTTATAGTCACCCAGTTACGTTGTGACGTTTGGTACACCCAAAGCACTCCTACGGTATCCGGGAGTTACACGATCTCATGGTCTAAGGAAGAGATACTTGACATTGAAAAAGCTCTAGCAAAACGAACTACACGATCTTGTGCTATGCTTAGGATTGGGTCTTGTCCATCACATCATTCTCCTAATGATGTGATCTCGTTGTCAATGACATCTAATGTCCATAGTCAGGAAACCATGACTATCTGTTGACCAACGAGCTGGTCAACTAGAGGCTCACTAGGGACATGTTATGGTCTATGTATTTACACGTGTATTACGATTTCCGGATAATACAATTATAGCATGAATAAAAGACAATTATCATGAACAAGGAAATATAATAATAATGCTTTTATTATTGCCTCTAGGGCATATTTCCAACAGTCTCCCACTTGCACTAGAGTCAATAATCTAGTTACATTGTGATGAATCGAACACCCATAGAGTTCTGGTGTTGATCATGTTTTGCTCGTGAGAGAGGTTTAGTCAACGGATCTGCGACATTTAGATCTGTATGTACTTTGCAAATATCTATGTCTCCATCTTGAACATTTTCACGGATGGAGTTGAAACGACGCTTGATGTGCCTGGTCTTCTTGTGAAACCTGGGCTCCTTGGCAAGGGCAATAGCTCCAGTGTTGTCACAGAAGAGTTTGATCGGCCCCGGCACATTGGGTATGACTCCTAGGTCAGTGATGAACTCCTTCACCCAAATAGCTTCATGCACTGCCTCCGAGGCCGCCATGTACTCCGCTTCACATGTAGATTCCGCCACGACGCTCTGCTTGCAGCTGCACCAGCTTACTGCTCCACCATTCAACATATACACGTATCCGGTTTGTGACTTAGAGTCATCCAGATCTGTGTCGAAGCTAGCGTCGACGTAACCCTTTACAACGAGCTCTTCATGACCTCCATAAATGAGAAACATGTCCTTTGTCCTTTTCAGGTACTTCAAGATATTCTTGACCGCTGTCCAGTGTTCCTTGCCGGGATTACTTTGGTACCTTCCTACCAAACTCACGGCAAGGTTTACATCAGGTCTGGTACACAGCATGGCATACATAATAGATCCTATGACTGAAGCATAGGGGATGACACTCATCTCTTCTTTATCTTTTGCCATGGTCGGGCATTGAGCCGAGCTCAATCTTACACCTTGCAATACAGGCAAGAACCCCTTCTTGAACTGATCCATTTTGAACTTCTTCAAAATCTTATCAAGGTATGTGCTTTGTGAAAGACCTATGAGGCGTCTCGATCTATCTCTATAGATCTTGATGCCTAATATATAAGCAGCTTCTCCAAGGTCCTTCATTGAAAAACACTTATTCAAGTAGGCCTTATGTTGTCCAAGAATTCTATATCATTTCCCATCAAAAGTATGTCATCTACATATAATATGAGAAATGCTACAGAGCTCCCACTCACTTTCTTGTAAACGCAGGCTTCTCCATAAGTCTGCATAAACCCAAACGCTTTGATCATCTCATCAAAGCGAATGTTCCAACTCCGAGATGCTTGCACCAGCCCATAAATGGATCGCTGGAGCTTGCATACTTTGTTAGCATTCTTAGGATCGACAAAACCCTCCGGCTGCATCATATACAGTTCTTCCTTAAGATGCCCGTTAAGGAATGCCGTTTTGACGTCCATCTGCCATATCTCATAATCATAGTATGCGGCAATTGCTAACATGATTCGGACGGACTTAAGCTTCGCTACGGGAGAGAAAGTCTCATCGTAGTCAATCCCTTGAACTTGCCGATAACCCTTAGCGACAAGTCGAGCTTTATAGATGGTGACATTACCATCCGCGTCCCTCTTCTTCTTAAAGATCCATTTGTTTTCTATCGCTCGACGATCATCGGGCAAGTCAGTCAAAGTCCATACTTTGTTTTCATACATGGATTCTATCTCGGATTTCATGGCTTCTAGCCATTTGTTGGAATCTGGGCCCTCCATCGCTTCTTCATAGTTCGAAGGTTCACCGTTGTCTAACAACATGATTTCCAGGACAGGGTTGCCGTACCACTCTGGTGCGGAACGTGTCCTTGTGGACCTACGAAGTTCAGTAGCAACTTGATCCGAAGTACCTTCATCATCATTATTTTCCTCTTCAGTTGGTGTAGGCATCACAGGAACATTTTCTTGAGCTGCACTACTTTCCCGTTCAAGAGGTAGTACTTCATCGAGTTCTACTTTCCTCCCACTTACTTCTTTCGAGAGAAACTCCTTTTCCAGAAAGGATCCGTTCTTGGCAACAAAGATCTTGCCCTCGGATCTTAAGTAGAAGGTATACCCAATGGTTTCTTTAGGGTATCCTATGAAGACGCATTTTTCCGACTTGGGTTCGAGCTTTTCAGGTTGACGTTTCTTGACATAAGCATCGCATCCCCAAACTTTTAGAAATGACAGCTTAGGTTTCTTCCCAAACCATAATTCATACGGTGTTGTCTCAACGGATTTAGACGGTGCCCTATTTAAAGTGAATGTACCTGTCTCTAGAGCGTATCCCCAAAATGATAGTGGTAAATCGGTAAGAGACATCATAGATCGCACCATATCCAATAGAGTGCGATTACGACGTTCGGACACACCGTTTTGCTGAGGTGTTCCAGGCGGCGTGAGTTGTGAAACGATTCCACATTTTCTTAAGTGTGTACCAAATTCGTGACTTAAATATTCTCCTCCACGATCCGATCGTAAGAATTTTATCTTTCGGTCACGTTGATTCTCTACTTCATTCTGAAATTCCTTGAACTTATCAAAGGTCTCAGACTTGTGTTTCATCAAGTAGACATACCCATATCTTCTCAAGTCATCTGTGAGAGTGAGAACATAACGATATCCTCCGCGAGCCTCAACACTCATTGGACCGCACACGTCGGTATGTATGATTTCCAACAAGTTGGTTGCTCGCTCCATTGTTCCGGAGAACGGAGTCTTGGTCATTTTGCCCATGAGGCATGGTTCACATGTGTCAAATGATTCATAATCGAGAGACTCTAAAAGTCCATCAGCATGGAGCTTCTTCATGCGCTTGACACCAATGTGACCAAGGCGGCAGTGCCACAAGTATGTGGGACTATCGTTATCAACTTTACATCTTTTGGTATTCACGCTATGAATATGTGTAACACTACGTTCGAGATTCATTAAGAATAAACCATTGACCATCGGGGCATGACCATAAAACATATCTCTCATATAAATAGAACAACCATTATTCTTGGATTTAAATGAGTAGCCATCTTGTATCAAACGAGATCCAGATACAATGTTCATGCTCAAACTTGGCACCAAATAACAATTATTAAGGTTCAAAACTAATCCCGTAGGTAAATGTAGAGGTAGCGTGCCGACGGAGATCACATCGACTCTGGAACCATTCCCGACGCGCATCGTCACCTCGTCCTTCGCCAGTCTCCGCTTATTCCGCAGCTCCTGCTGTGAGTTACAAATATGAGCAACGGCACCGGTATCAAATACCCAGGAGTTACTACGAGTACTGGTAAGGTACACATCAATTACATGTATATCAAATATACCTTTGGTGTTGCCGGCCTTCTTTTCCGCTAAGTATTTGGGGCAGTTCCGCTTCCAGTGACCCTTCCCCTTGCAATAAAAGCACTCAGTCTCAGGCTTGGGTCCATTCTTTGACTTCTTCCCGGCAACTGGCTTACCGGGCGCGGCAACATCTCTGCCGTCCTTCTTGAAGTTCTTCTTACCCTTGCCCTTCTTGAACTTAGTGGTCTTATTGACCATCAACACTTGATGCTCTTTCTTGATTTCAACCTCTGCTGACTTCAGCATTGAAAATACTTCAGGAATGGTCTTCACCATCCCCTGCATATTGTAGTTCATCACAAAGCTCTTGTAACTTGGTGGGAGCGACTGAAGGATTCTGTCAATGACCGCCTCATCCGGGAGGTTAATGTCCAGCTGGGACAGGCGGTTGTGCAACCCAGACATTCTGAGTATGTGCTCACTGACAGAACTATTTTCCTCCATCTTACAACTATAGAACTTGTCTGAGACTTCATATCTCTCGACCCGGGCATGAGCTTGGAAAACTAGTTTCAGCTCCTCGAACATCTCATATGCTCCGTGTTGCTCAAAACGTTTTTGGAGCCCCGGTTCTAAGCTGTAAAGCATGCCGCACTGAACGAGGGAGTAATCATCAGCACGAGACTGCCAAGCATTCATAATGTCTTGGTTCTCTGGGACGGGAGCGTCACCTAGCGGTCCTTCTAGGACATATTGTTTCCTGGCAGCTATGAGGATGATCCTCAGGTTCCGGACCCAGTCCGTATAGTTGCTGCCATCATCTTTCAGCTTGGTTTTCTCTAGGAACGCGTTGAAGTTCATGTTGACATGAGCGTTGGCCATTTGATCTACAAGACATATTATGCAAAAAAATTAGACTAAGTTCATGATAATTAAGTTCATCTAATCAAATTATTTTAATGAACTCCCACTCAGATTAGACATCCCTCTAGTCATCTGAGTGTTACACAATCCGAGTCGACTAGGCCGTGTCCGATCATCACGTGAGACGGACTAGTCATCGTCGGTGAACATTCTCATGTTGATCGTATCTTCCATACGACTTGTGTTCGACCTTTCGGTCTCCGTGCTCCGAGGCCATGTCTGTACATGCTAGGCTCGTCAAGTTAACCCTAAGTGTTTTGCATGTGTAAAACTGGCTTACACCCGTTGTATGTGAACGTAAGGATCTATCACACCCGATCATCACGTGGTGCTTCGAAACGACGAACTTTAGCAACGGTGCACAGTTAGGGGAGAACACTTCTTGAATTTTTTTTGTAAGGGGTCATCTTATTTACTACCGTCGTTCTAAGTAAACAAGATGCATAAACATAATAAACATCACATGCAATTATATAATAGTGACATGATATGGACAATATCATATAGCTCCTTCGATCTCCATCTTCGGGGCTCAATGATCATCTTCGTCACCGGCATGACGCCATGATCTCCATCATCATGATCTCCATCATCGTGTCTTCATGAAGTTGTCACGCCAACGACTACTTCTACTTCTATGGCTAACGCGTTTAGCAATAAAGTAAAGTAGTTTACATGGCGTTCTTCAATGACACGCAGGTCATACAAAAAAATAAAGACAACTCCTATGGCTCCTGCCGGTTGTCATACTCATCGACATGCAAGTCGTGATTCCTATTACAAGAACATGATCTCATACATCACAATATATCATTCATCATTCATCACAACTTCTGGCCATATCACATCACATGACAATTGCTGCAAAAACAAGTTAGACGTCCTCTAATTGTTGTTGCATCTTTTACGTGGCTGCAATTGGGTTCTAGCAAGAACGTTTTCTTACCTACGAATAACCACAAGGTGATCTTGTCAACTTCTATTTACCCTTCATAAGGACCCTTTTCATCGAATCCGCTTCAACTAAAGTGGGAGAGACAGACACCCGCCAGCCACCTTATGCAACTAGTGCATGTTAGTCGGTGGAACCGGTCTCACGTAAGTGTACGTGTAAGGTTGGTCCGGGCCGCTTCATCCCACAATACCGTTGAAGCAAGATAAGACTAGTAGCGGCAAGTAAGTTGACAAAATCTACGCCCACAACAAAATTGTGTTCTACTCGTGCAATAGAGAACTACGCATAGACCTAGCTCATGATGCCACTGTTGGGGAACGTTGCAGAAAATTAAAATTTTTCCTACGGTTTCACCAAGATCCATCTATGAGTTCATCTAAGCAACGAGTCAAGGGAGTGAGTTTGCATCTACATACCACATGTAGATCGCGTACGGAAGCGTTAGATGGAGCGGTGATGATGGAGTCGTACTCGCCGTGATTCAGATCACCGAAGATCCTAGCGCCGAACGGACGGCACCTCCGCGTTCAACACACGTACGGTGCGTGTGACGTCTCCTCCTTCTTGATCCAGCAAGGGGGAAGGAGAGGTTGATGATGATGGCTCCAGCAGCAGCACAACGGCGTGGTGGTGGTGGAACAGCAGCACTCCGGCAGGGCTTCGCCAAGCACGCGACGGAGGAGGAAGAGGTGTAGCAGGGGAGGGGGCGCCAGGACTTCAAGGTGCAGCTGCCCCTCTCCCCCCTCCCTTTATATAGGCCCCCAGGGGGGCGCCGGCCCTGGGAGATTCAATCTCCCAAGGGGGCGGCGGCCAAGGGGGGAGGAGTGCCCCCCAAGGCATGTGGGCGCCCCCCCCCCCCCCACCCTAGGGTTTCAACCCTAGGCGCAGGGGGTGGGCCTAGGGGGGCGCACCAGCCCACTATGGGCTGGCTCCCCTCCCACTTCAGCCCATGGGGCCCTCCGGGATGGGTGGCCCCACCCGGTGGACCCCCGGGACCCTTCCGGTGGTCCTGGTACAATACCGGGTGACCCCAAAACTTTCCCGATGGCCGAAATACCACTTCCTATATATAATTCTTTACCTCCGGACCATTCCGAAACTCCTCCTGACGTCCGGGATCTCATCCGGGACTCCGAACAACATTCGGTATACTGCATTCTCATATTCATACAACCCTAGCGTCACTGAACCTTAAGTGTGTAGACCCTACGGGTTCGGGAGACACGTAGACATGACCGAGACGGCTCTCGAGCAATAACCAACAGCGGGATCTGGATACCCATGTTGGCTCCCACATGCTCCTCGATGATCTCATCGGATGAACCACGATGTCGAGGATTCGAACAACCCCGTATACAATTCCCTTTGTCATTCGGTACGTTACATGCCCGAGACTCGATCGTCGGTATCCCAATACCCCGTTCAGTCTCGTTACCGGCAAGTCACTTTACTCGTACCGTAATGCATGATCCCGTGACCAAACACTTGGTCACTTTGAGCTCATTATGATGATGCATTACCGAGTGGGCCCAGAGATACCTCTCCGTCATACGGAGTGACAAATCCCAGTCTCGATCCGTGTCAACCCAACAGACACTTTCGGAGATACCTGTAGTGCACCTTTATAGTCACCCAGTTACGTTGTGACGTTTGGTACACCCAAAGCACTCCTACGGTATCCGAGAGTTACACGATCTCATGGTCTAAGGAAGAGATACTTGACATTGAAAAAGCTCTAGCAAAACAAACTACACGATCTTGTGCTATGCTTAGGATTGGGTCTTGTCCATCACATCATTCTCCTAATGATGTGATCCCGTTGTCAATGACATCTAATGTCAATAGTCAGGAAACCATGACTATATGTTGACCAACGAGCTAGTCAACTAGAGGCTCACTAGGGACATGTTATGGTCTATGTATTCACACGTGTATTACGATTTCCGGATAATACAATTATAGCATGAATAAAAGACAATTATCATGAACAAGGAAATATAATAATGATGCTTTTATTATTGCCTCTAGGGCATATTTTCAACACTATTATTGTATAAATACGATCAAACATAAAAAAGTCTGACTTTTTGATAAAGTTGGAAGTACACTCTTTAAAGGACGGAGAGAGTAACTAGCTACTTTACATGTTATTATTAGACTGTCTAGATGACATGCCAACTTCATATAGCTTTTTATTTATTTGCGGAGTCATATATCCGGTTGTTGGTTATACTATTAACGTGACTGACACAAGCCTCTGCACACACTTACTCCCTCCGTTCCAGGATAGATAACTCAACTTTGTACTAACTTTGTAACTTTGTAAGTACAAAGTTGAGTCATCTATTTTGAAACAGAGGGAGTACATGTGAGTACCAGTAACGACCATCAACAATCAATCATACTCCGGGGAAGTGCAGTGCAGGGCTACGGAAAACGTGTAGGTCTAGGTGACGTTCTTGTCACGCAGAAACCAGAGCAGGGTGCATGGAATAGCTATAGAGCTTAGCTAGCCAGAGTGCCGCCAGATCCATGTATCTTGATAACCGGGCAACGTCGTCACTGCTAGGTGATTTCATGGTTGGCCGCGCCACTTCTTTTGCACGCAGACACAAGGAGGAGGAGCCGCATCGTCTCTTTGCTCGCTTTATCTTTTCTCTTGAGCTGCCGCTGCTGTCGAGACGCGCATTTTGAGGTTCCGTACGTCTGCATGGCTGCTGATCCTGGCCTTGAACCTCGCTACGACGAGCTGCGAGAGGCAGCGATGGCTGACGATGCATGGCGACCTGCTGATTTGATTTGCTACTACTGTGCTGACATAGGTTAGTACTGTGCTGCCATAGGTTTAGCTGCATGGGACTAGGCTCGCTCTCCTGCAGCCAGCGGCCGGAGCCCAAGGAGGCAACGACGACATGGCTAGCTACAATCCTAAAGCATGGGAATGAGTACATGGATAGCAGGATCATGGCCAGGCGGTACACACTGATAACTGCGCTAGGTTGGGACTTGAGTACGGGACATGCATGCATGGTTGCTTTCGTCAGTTCATCGCTTTGATATATGATCATCTAGAGCCGGAACTTTCAAACCCGTCTCATACATTCGGACTGGTCCTCCGGCCACGATTTTTTGACCGAGACGAGCTCCTTAAACGGCTTCAAACATCCGGGTTGACCGGCACCCCCATATCCAGCCCAAATACGAAGTGGATATGGGGCGCCCGGGCGCGCCCGCCACATCGGACCCAACAGCCCGACCCCACCCCAAATTGCACCAAATCCACCAAACCCTTCGTCATCCTCCCGTCACCCTCCAACCTTCCCCGCGCCCGGACCCTCGCCATCCTCCACCCTTGCTCTCAATCCGCACCTCCAGTCCCGATCCACCGTCGGAGATGTCGTCCAGCCCGACCCACAACGCCGCGACGGAGGCGCAGCCCCCCTCGTCCGCCGGCGGCATCAGTTCGTCGGTTGCGGCTTGCAAGATGGAGAATGTCGCCCGCAAGGTGCGACGACGCCGACAGCGAGAGAGCGAAGCGGGGGCGGAGTCGCAGGGAGGTTTGGACGTGGTGGAGCAGCGACCCGGATCCCCGCACCCCTTCCCTCCGAGCGCCTACGTGGATTACGTCGTCCGACCCCCTTGGGACAGAGGATGATCCGGCTGTCGGCTGGGCCATTCCGGACAGCTTTTCGCCCACGCAGATGCCGACGGTCGGCCTGCATGGATTGCATGGATTTGAGGATCAGAATTTACGGTATGTGATGTGTGGCGCAATATTTGCTGGGTGCTCGGTCAGTGCCCGTGGACGCGTCCGGGCGCGTCCGCGGACGTTTGAGGGGCCGAATTTGGCAAGTCCGGTTGTAGATGCTCTAAGTTGTTGTATTATACTAGCTAATTGTTGTGCGACGCCGTGAGTGGTTTTTTCCTATGACCTGTTCTGCATCGACGCGGACGGGCAGGATAGTGTGGCAGAACATGACGATGCTAGAAAGGGAACGAGAGATTTAAGGAGCCTGCATAAATGATACCTTTCCTAACAGTATAGAGGTTTTTTTTTAGGGTATGGTGGCTGAGAGTTAGTGAGCAAAAGAAATATATATATATATATATATTTTTGAGATCTGAAGTAGACAGGCCTACTCAGAAAGACTAGGATATTCAGAAATCAGAAGGGGTCGTAAACTAGTCGGGACATCGGCAATTAACCGAATATCTCCAGCATTCCTAGTCAGTGCTGCCAGGTTGTGAGCCAGGGAGTTTCTGCTTCTCTCCATGTATCTAACAGAGCTCTCCGAGAAGGAACCCATGGCCTGACGGATATCCATCATGGTTCCGTAGTAGGGGCAGCGCGTGGGAGTCTGCATTGATAGTTCCTTGACAATGAATTGGTTGTCCGTCTCGATGATAACAGGGCCATTTGAAAACTTGGACAGCTCCTTGATGCCAGCAAGAATGGCTCTGGCCTCGGCCTCTTCCACGCTACTGCATAAAGGCATTTTTTGCAGCAAGAGAAGAGTACACAGCCCCTGGAATCACGGGCAACAGCACCAGCAGAACTCTCACCTGTTTCGGCAAAAAAGGCCGCATCGGTGTTGAGTTTGACAGTACCATGCGCTGGAGGGTTCTACTTTATATCCTGGGCATGTGGCAAACCCGTTGTGGTCAACACCCTGACATTGGTGTTCTTCCCTCCCGTCCACTCAACTGTAGTTTCTGCATTCTTCAGCTCCTCCTCATACTGTGTTAGGAAGTGAACCGGTCGTCCGATTGTTTCCCTACCGTCATTGCGCACACAATCTTCCCTGAGAAACCAGCTACGCCAGATAAGCAAAAGGATTCTTGCTCGCATGTCCTCATTAACAGAGTCCAAGAGCACTTGTAGCCAATCGTCACCTGTGTGCCTGAATTTTTGTTCCGGTGGTAGATCCCAGGATTCTCTCATGGCTGCTCTTAGACCCCTACTCTTTGTGCACCTGATCACTGCATGGTACTCATCCTCAATGCCATTCCCACAGATGTTACAAATGGCATCCGTCTCCAGAGTTCTTTTCCACTTATTTTCCTTTGTTGCTAGCGTGTTCGTAGCCACCCTCCATCCAAAAATTCTGATCTTCCCGGGGACTGTGAGCCCAGCAGCAGCCAATTTGTACGCACTTCTCACTGAGAAAACTCCATTATTTTCATAGTGCCAGGCCACTTGGTCCGCTACATCCGAGGAAGGAATGGGGATCTTACATATCTCATCAGCATCAAAGGGGAAGAAAATTTGTCTAATCAGATCCTCATTCCACTCTTTCCTATCTTGGTGTAAGAGTTGGCTCACCCAGCGGATTCGGGACCTTCTTATAAATGTTGCCGTCATGAGACCCTCACGTCTCGGTATCCATTGGTCCTTCTGGATCTGTATACTTTTTCCATCCCCTACACGCCAGATCAAGCCTTTCTTAAGGAGTTCTAGTCCAAACTCAATTGCCCTCCACACCGGCGATGCATCAGAAGCGAACACCGTATCCAGGAGGTTTCCATTTGGATAGTACTTTGATTTGAGCACTCTCGCGCATAGGCTATCCGGATTTTGGATCAGTCTCCAGCCTTGTTTTGCAAGGAGGGCCTAGTTAAACAAGTGCATATCACGGAAGCCAATGACACCCGCTCTTTTTGGCATTATCATACGCTCCCAAGACATCCAATGAACCTTCCTATGCCCCTCCTCGTCACCCCACCAAAAATGCCTGATCATCCTCTCATACTTCTCACAAAAACCTTTGGAGAGCATGAAGACACTCATGGTGAAAGTAGGGGGGCTTGAAGGACCGATTTGACGTGGACCTCCTTTGCGGCGAAAGACATGAACTTCTCAGTCCAGTCATTGCATCTCTTGCCAAACCTATCCATGATTGGTTGAAAATTATCATCTTTTATTCTTCCCTCGGGTGTTGGCAATCCAAGATACTTACTTTCAAAAGAGTCTGTTTGCACACCAAGAATGCCCTTTATTTCCTCTCTAGTGCCAGCTGGGCAGATCTCGCTGAAGAGGAGTGAGCATTTGCTCGTACTCAGCAGCTGGCCCGTACATCTCTGGAATGTATTTAGAACTCTTTTGATTGTCTCAGCTTGTTCCGGTGTCACCTTGAAGAAAATCAGACTGTCATCTGCGAATAGAAGATTGGATATGCCCGGGTTGTTTCTGGCAATCTTCAGAGGGGTCAAACTGTTTACCGCCAATTCCTTCTTCAAGAGATGCACTAGACCATCAGCGACAAAGAGAAAGAGGTAGGGACTTAGAGGGTCTCCCTGTCGCAGTCCCCGGGAGGGGATGAAAGGGTCCAACAAGACTTCGTTGCATCTCACAGAATATCGCACAGACCGAACACACTGCATGACCCACCCCATCCATTTGTCATAAAAACCCACCTTCTTGAGTACTCCTTCCAAGAAATCCCAATCCACCCTATCGTAAGCTTTGGCCAGATCCAATTTATATGCGCAATACGTGTCTCTGGTGTTCCTGCTGTGTTGGATCTTATGGAAACATTCAAAGGCAATGATAGCATTATCAGTAATCATCCTTCCTGGAATGAAAGCACTTTGGGTCTCCGATATGATGCCATCAAGAAGAGGCTATAGGCGGTTCACGAGGCACTTCGCAATCACTTTGTAGATGACATTACAAAGGCTGATTGGTCTGTAGTCTTTCAGAGATTGAGGATCTTTTCCTTTTGGTATGAGGACAATCATGGTATCGTTAATGCCTTCTGGGAGAACATCTCTCTCAAAAAAATCTAGCACACCTCTCACGACATCCTCTTTAATTTCCCCCCAATTTCTTTGAAAGAAATGGGCCGGGAGGCCGTCTGGGCCCGGTGCCTTAAGGGGGCCGATCTGAAACAGAGCATCGCTAATTTCCTCGGCTGTGAAGAGTTTTGTTAGCCCATCATTCATAGCTGCATCAACGCATTCAGTCACAAGCTCCAGGATTTCAGTGGGGTCAATGCCCGCTTCTTTCTCATAGAGGCTTTTGAAAAAAGCCATCGTCATATTGTGTATAGCTTTGTCTTCCTCAACCCATATGCCTCTGTCATCCTTGAGTTTAATAATTGTGTTTTTCTTTTTTCTCCATGTCGCTTTCTGGTGGAACCACTTTGTATTTCTGTCCCCATATTTAATATACGTTGCTCGTGATCGTTGCCTCCACATAATCTCTTCCCGCCGTAGCAGCTCATCCAATTCCCGCCCAAGCTTGCTCATTTTCTCTTGTGCAGCAGCCGATGGAGGGCCATTCCATATCCTGCTAAGTTTTTTCCTTATTTCTGCAGTCTTTCTAAAGACCGAGCCAAAATCTTTGCTCGCCCAGTTCCTCAGCTCTTTCTGCAAGTTCTGAATTTTGGCACCTACCTTCTGTAAATTAACTGTAGGTCCATCTCTGTTCCAAGCTGCGGTGACTGTTGGTTGCAGGGAATCCACTCGCTCCCACATTTGTTCGTATCTGAAAATTTGCAAGCCCTTTTCTCCCACAGGTCTCCATTCCTTCTTGCAGCCCACTCGCATCAGGATAGGTAAATGGTCCGATCGCGAGGAACAAATGTGTTCCACTGTGGCTTCTTTGAAGTACTCTGTCCAAGTAGGTGAAGCTATAGCTCTATCTAAACGGGCACGCACATTGTCTCGCCCTCCCTGTTTGTTGTTAAAAGTCCATCCCGAGCCTTTGAACCCCAAATCAAACAGGTAACGGTCTGACAGAGCTTTACGAAAATCTTCCATATATTTCTCGGACCTCTTTGCCACAGAGAAGTGTTCAGACTGCCACATGGTTTCATTGAAGTCGCCCATCATCAGCCAAGGTAGATTATGTGTGTCTTTAATCCTTCTTGGTAGAGTCCACATGTGGTGGCGCTCATGGGCTTTTGGTTCCCCATAAACAAAAGTACCACTCCACAACAAGCCATGAGGGTTTAAGCGAATTAACACATCAATATACCTCGTCCCAACGGCAATCTTTTTTATTTCAACATTCTCATCATAGAAGAGGGCAATGTCGACACCTTTTCCAATGCCGGGTTGCGCGATACAGTGGCGGAGGCCCAGCCTCCCCTTGAGGTTCATGACATACTTATTGCTTTGCCGTGTTTCAGTGAGGAAGACGAGCTTGGGCTTGTATGTGTGCACGAGGCACACTAGCTCTTGAACTGTTCGAGGTTGCCCGAGGCCTCGACAGTTCCAGCTTAGTACCGTCATGGCTCCTGGTGGGCGCCATCCTTAGCACCCACCAGTTTACCGGGAGCCCCTGGTCCGGTTGTTTCCTTACCGCCATTGCTGCCAAGAAACTTTCCATCCTCCTCTGTCATGGTGCCCTTACTCTTCTTTTTCTGCTCCTTGTTGTTCTGTTCGCACGCCATCTCTTTTATCACGTCTGCATCCTGCTCTCTGTCGCCCCTCTTTCCAAGGACGGAGACCGTCTGATCGGTACTGATTCTAGTCCTCCTGTTTTCTTGTGGCTTCTTGATCTGAAATGCAGTTCCACTTGTGGGGGTCATCGTCCCTATCTGTGAGCCTACTGGCAGGTTGTTCGGAGTATCAAGCACGCCATCCGCCCCTCCTGAAGGCAAGGGAACGACGCCAGCATGCACAATGAACTGGGGAACCGGGCCGAAACCCGACGGGAAAGCAGGCTCCTCCAAATCTTCCATCCCGGCGTTCTGAAGCTCCTCTGCCACATGACCCAGGGGTGCAGGTTTGGCCGGGCTCCCCTTGCTGTCTGCCACGAGGTCCTTGGCAGGATCGGTATCCGCCTTTAGGAACACCGTGGGTACTAACCCGCCTCCAGCAGCTTTGGTTACACGCTCGTCCAGGGGCGCTTGCTGCTTTGTCTGGGTAGTCCCGTCAGATACTTTCAGTGCACTGACCGCCGCCATCACCTCCTGCACCAGCGGGTTCGAGAGCACCTCCTCGGGGATCATCCCGTAGTCAGGTTTCGCCAGTCTAGTTGAGCTCTCTCTGTGCACTTCCTTGCCGAAACTAAGGAGCCGGCGGGCGCTATTTGCTACCGGGGCGACATATCCCCCTCTACTGCTACTCTTTTTGCATGGGGAGGCGCGCATTGTTGCCGTGTACCTCATCTCTTGGAGGTCCTCCGGCAACTTACAATCGTGTTGGCCATGCCCAAGGAAGCCACAAAATCCACAAAAACGTGGCACTCTCTCATACTTAACCTCTAAAAAGAAAATCTCATTTTTTGCCTTGTCGTGGGAGGTGATTTTACTACGGAGGGGCTCATCTACATCATGGCTCGCTCTAACCCTAATGAAGTCACCCCACAGCTTACCATGGATATTTGTGTCCACCTCAAGGACCTTGCCTAGTTTCTCACCAAGCTTCCAGGCCACCTCTTCATCCAGCATGATTGGTGGCACATCATGGATGCGAACCCAAACTGGCATGTGAGCAACCTCAACATCAGTTGGCCGAGCGCCACCGTCCACAGCCACCATTAGGAAGGTGTCGCCTTTGTGAGTCCAGGGGCCGTTCTCAAGAATGAAACGACGATCACCCTCCCGCTCAAACTCCAGCAGGAAACGATTGTTCTTGAGGGGCTTGTAGTTGAGGTGGCCGTGGAGCCCCCACTTTCTCTTGAGCTCGCCGAAGAGGCCCTCGTTGCTATAGGGCAGGGGTGAGAAGAAGAGCCCCACAGCAATCCAGCGGGTCATCATCGCAGCTCTCTCTCTGGTAAGGTCCAACTCCACTACGTCATCGATCCCCTGGTTCAGGTTCACCAAAAATCTTGGGGCGACGACGTCGCCGCCAGCTCCGAGCCTCCTCATGGCAGCCCTCCCACCTTGGACGTGGGAGGACTCACCCTGCAGAAGCACCCTGGCGAGGCTGCAGCCGTCACCGGCACGGCCTGCAGCGGCCCCGCCTTCCATGGGCGCCTTGTTCTTTTGGTTGTCCTTGTTCGCCATGGAAAGGGGTTTGCACTTGAGGAGACAGTGTTGGTGATGGGAGGTTTGGATCCATCCCTCGATGATCCTTTTATACTTGGTTCCTGTTGCTGGTCCGATCCAATCATCATACGGTCTGCCGATTTGATAGGTGATTCCTTCCCTCCTATGTGATCTCTTTCCTCTTTCTGTGGATCCATGATCCCTCTGCCCTTGTCAGGGGGATCCGTGTCGTACGAGCAGGCGTTTCCTGGGGATCTTGATTTGCATCCCCTCTCCCCTAAGCCCTGCATCAGATCCTCTCTCATCCCCTTCAGTCTTTCACCGATTTTCCTCAGCGCATCACCCGCTCGGGCAGGTGATCTGGTTGCTTCGCCCGGCCGATTCCGCGCAACCCCATCCTTTTCTGCAGCGATCTTGATGATCGCCTTCCTGGCTCTGAGCCATGCCTCTCTCAGTCCCAGGGGATCTACTTCCTTCACGGGCCCTCTCTTTCCTTCTGCTGAATCTCTCTCACTCCTCCGATCTAGGGATCTTGCCGTCGGCAAGTCCGTGTCATTGTCGCTCAGGAGTCGCCTGGATGTCGCCCCGACAGGGGCTCCGCTAATCACGCCCATCATCCCCTGTCATCCAGCTTCTGTGTCCACTATACTCTGCAAGTGTAAAAAATATATTCATGCCCGTGAAATACTAAACATATGGCGTGCTTGATTGACAAAATAGAATAACCGATGCACACATACACTTTGCTTATTGTTCCGTGGCAACACACGAGACTAATGGTGTGGTTGAATTTCTCACGTGAACAGCCATACGCAAGCGTATGGCCAGCATGACACGAGACACACGCAGCCCCTGCCATATGAGATCTAGGGTGATCCTCATCCTCCTACGCTGGTAGATCGCCGGCCTCCTCCGCCGCCACCGACTCCGTCGGCAGGAGTTTGTGAGAAGACCTAAATCTACCGGTGGGAGCCATAGTTTCCTTCTCTTGGAGCATTAGATAAGTTTCCGTTCGGAGGTGGCTTCACGATGGTGCTCCGTTGGCGTGGAATAAGGTTTCCCTGGCTCGCCCTCGTTCCAGTGATGCTTACTCGTATCCTTGGGAGATGTGTGAAAGATGGTGTGTCCTCATATTTCGCAGGTCTGTCTAGGTCATGTTATCTTGCGAAGCGGGCAACATGGTGTACGTCTTGATCCTCCTATTTTAGTTCCGACTGACGAAGATCAGCTAGCCTCGACCTCGTCGGAGTGCGTGGAAGGTTTGTGTTCCCCGATTCCGTCTGACTGCAACTGGGGTGCTCTCTCTCCATCGTTTTCTTTTATGGGGTGCTGATTTCCTGCACAGATCGCGACGGTCGGGTTCTTCTGGTCTACATTGATGGCTTCCTGGGCGCTGCTTCTACAAACTCTTGGGTTTAAATAAGTTTTATTTGTTGATAAACCCAGAGACAACAGTCAGTTTTGCTCAGGGTGTGCCCCCGGTTGATGTAGGAGGAAGAGGATTTGGGTACCTTCAAGGATTTGGATGCAATTTTCAATTTATGTAAGGGTGTTTTGTAAGGTTTTGTGCTAGTAAATATATTGCCTTTGGACATTTCAAAAAGAAAAAGAAGGGACCACGGTGTTTGACCCTAGGGCGGATCTAGCCTGGCCTTTAGCCCGGTGCTTAGGCCCAAAACTAAAAACTACATGAAATGCTGGGAGCAAGGAGTGGATTTCGAGGCTAAAAAAATTGCCACTGGTTGCCTATGACATGGCGTTAAGAATGGATTGGTTGAATACACCGTCGGGGAACACTCCTATTTCACGCTTTTTGCGCTCATAGGTGGATGCAGCACACATGAGGTGTCTTGATGCCCCGCCCATGCACGTTGTAGCGGCAGTTGAGGAGGTATCGAACGTTGATGATCCTCGGTTACTGTATATCACGCATACTTTAGCAAATTACTGTAGGTCCATGTTCCTGTAGCAGTTTACTGTATCAAGTTCTTTTTGCAACATAGTACTTTTTAAAAGCTGCACATATTTTAATATGTCGAACACTTTTTGAGAAGTGTTTCTTTTTTTATTTGTGAATAAAATAAGATTTTTTTAAAAAATTTCAACAAATTTTGAAAACGTTAACTTTTCAAAAATCACGAGCATATTTCTATAACCAAAATATGAAACACGAATATTTATTGAATTTATGAATATTTTTGGAAAAAGGAGCATTTTATTAAATTTAAACAAAATATGGAAACATGAATATTTAAAAAAAATGTAGAATATTTTTTTAAAAAAAAGTGAACATTTATTGACTATCCGGAATTGTCTTGGAATTTCTGAATATTTGAAAAAAGGAAACTATTTCAAAAAGAAAAGAAGAAAAATAAAAAGAGAAAACCCGAATAAAACAGAAAAAAGCCTGGAAGGTTCCTAAAACTGGTAAAAAACAGAAGGAACCTACTGGAAGGATCGCAAAACCAGTGTGTACGCTAGCAAAAAATAAGATTTTTTTTAAAATTTTCAACAAATTTTGAAAACGTTAACTTTTCAAAATCACGAGCATATTTCTATAACCAAAATATGAAACACGAATATTTATTGAATTTATGAATATTTTTGGGAAAAGGAGCATTTTATTAAATTTAAACAAAATATGGAAACATGAATATTTAAAAAAAATGTAGAATATTTTTTTGAAAAAAAGTGAACATTTATTGACTATCCGGAATTGTCTTGGAATTTCTGAATATTTGAAAAAAGGAAACTATTTCAAAAAGAAAAGAAGAAAAATAAAAAGAGAAAACCCGAATAAAACAGAAAAAAAGCCTGGAAGGTTCCTAAAACTGGTAAAAAAACAGAAGGAACCTACTGGAAGGATCGCAAAACCAGTGTGTATGCTAGCAAAAAATAAGATTTTTTTTAAATTTTCAACAAATTTTGAAAACGTTAACTTTTCAAAAATCACGAGCATATTTCTATAACCAAAATATGAAACACGAATATTTATTGAATTTATGAATATTTTTGGAAAAAGGAGCATTTTATTAAATTTAAACAAAATATGGAAACATGAATATTTAAAAAATGTAGAATATTTTTTTGAAAAAAAGTGAACATTTATTGACTATCCGGAATTGTCTTGGAATTTCTGAATATTTGAAAAAAGGAAACTATTTCAAAAAGAAAAGAAGAAAAATAAAAAGAGAAAACCCGAATAAAACAGAAAAAAGCCTGGAAGGTTCCTAAAACTGGTAAAAAAACAGAAGGAACCTACTGGAAGGATCGCAAAACCAGTGTGTACGCTAGCTGAAAATTGACCGGCCCCTCCGAAGCAATAATGTCGCATCTCCTCCTGGGGAGCTCCTATACGCCGGCATCGCAGTCGCTAGGTTCGAACTCGTGATGTCGCAGCACCAAACAAGTCCTGCTCGCCACTATACCTTATCGCAGATGGTGGCATGTAATAGCCTGAATGATTTTTAACTACAACATGATATTCACTCTAGCGTCCTATCTACTGTAGCGTACAGATTGTTTAATTTTTTCAACCATTTAAAAAATTTATAACAAATGATTAAAGTTTTGAGCAAAATTTGAAATCTTAAAATACAGGAACAAAATTTAGAATTTTGCCAGATTTCGACAATTTCTGAACATTGTTTGTAAAAGAACAAAATTTGTTTTTATATTTGCACATTGTTTGAAAAAAATTAAACACAAATTTAGAATTATGGGGACATTTTTTCCAATTTGGGAAAAGTGCTGAAAGCGCGAATATTTTTCTTAAGTTGTGGGGAAAAGATTTGAAAAAAAAGAATTTTTTGAAATTCCTGGACATTTTTTGAAATCCAAAACATTTAAGTTAAAATTTGAACATATTTTGAAGACGAGAACGTTTTTTGAAGTCCCTAAACATTTTTTGAAACACGAACATATTATAAAATCATGAACAAATATGGAAACACAAATTCTTTTATTAAATCATGAATAAATTTAGAAAAAAATAATATTTCATGAAATGTCTCAACTTTTTTAAAATCCTATTTTTTTATATGAGAACAATTTTTGAAACACAAACATTTTATTAAATTATAAACACATTTTGAAAGCAAGAACATTTTTGTAGTTCTTGAACATTTTATGAAACACGAACATATTTAAAAAAATGTGAACTCAATTTTGAACACAATAACATATTTTGAAATTCAGAACAAAAAATTTCAAAATTTCAAAAAAAAAACAACGGAAAAAGGAAAGCAAAAAATAAAATGAAAAAGGAAAAATAGAAACGAAAAAGGGAAAAGAAAAACAAACAAAAACAGTAACAGAAAATAACAGAGACAAAAAAGAAAAGGAAAAAAGGAAAACCGGGTCAGGAACCTTCTAGAAGGTTCTCAAAACCGATAAAAACCACTGGGAACCCTCTAGAAGATTCGCAAAACAGAAATCTGCTACCTACGACAAATGAGCTGGCCAAATCGCTTGCTCAATCGCCTCCTCTCTATGTTTGCTCGACAGTTTGACGCCCTCCTCTTGTGCAAAAACTCACGGGGCGCGGCCATGTGCCGCCCTCGGCGACACCGACGCAAGGTTCGCCTACAGGGAGCCTAAACAGGGCCGGCCTAGTAATAAAAAATGCCGCATCATGCTGACTTCGTGCGTATTTTTAATTTGTCCTTTTTACCTTTTTCTTCACATTATTATTCTTTTGTCATTAGAAAAATGTTTCAACATGCATTTCAAAAAAAACGGAAGGCCCTGTACGCCAAACAATAGTTTATGGATAAACGCTTGTGTGCGGCGCGCCGGCCGAACTTTCGGCCGGTCACGCCGTTGTACTCGTGCACATACATAACAAGCAGAGGCCCACCGTACCTCACGTCCTTATCTCCACTAACTTCAGCGGACCAGCACCGCTTTCCCTAGTCCACACAAATCCTGCAGCTCGCTTTCCCTAGTCCACACAAATCCTGCAGCTCGTCCTCTCCGCTCGCGCATCGCCTACCCTCAGCTTTTGCTATCCGCTCGCGCATCACCTGCCTCAACTCTGCCTCGCGCCGTCGGATCCTAATTCCGGCGAGCCCCGCCACCAGCAGAGAGTTCCCTCTACTGCTATTTCTCCCTCTCCGGCGAGCTTTCCCCCTTTTTCCCCATAGCTATGCCAGCGTCCTTCTAGCTCACTGACGCCCCCTCTCGTCCCAGGGATGGACCATGGACGGCGGACGGTGGAGCTGCAACCGGCCACGCTGGGAGCTGCAACCGGGCATGCCGGAAGCTGCAACCGGTGGACGGAGGAGCTACAACCGACGATGGGTTGAGCTGCATCTGACAGCGCCGCGCCGACGGGCGAGCTACAACTGGCTACTACGGGAGCTTCAACCACTGGTGGCGGAGGTGCAATCGACGTTTGGGCAAGCTTCATCGAGCAGGCGGAGCTGCAATCGGCGTTTGGGCAAGCTGCATCGAGCAGGCGGAGCTGCAACCTGCGGGGGCCGCCAGTGCTGGAACCAGTATGGTGGCGAGCTGGAACGGGCGTCCCATTTTGCTGCAACCGGAGTGAAGTGTTGCTGGAACCCGCTGTTCGATTTGCTACAATCAAATTTATTGGAGTTTGCTGTTTGTGGTATTTTTGCTGGAACCAGAATATTTTTTTGCTGGAACCACCTTTTTATTTTGCTACAATCGAATTTGCTGGAGTTTTGCTATTTGTGGGATTTTGCTGGAACCAGTGTTCTTTTTGGCTGGAACCAGCCATTTTTTTGCTTCAACTAACCACCATAGCTTTTTTGTTTTGTTAGAAACCGGCGGTGCTAGGTGACGACGGCAGCGAGCCGGAGCCGAGGACACGAGGATGTTGCAACCATGGCGACCATGTGCTAGAACTGGCTAGCATCAGAGCTACATCCACGCTGACCATGTGCTGGGACCCACCAGCGATCGTGCTGCAATCCCCGCAGCCACGAGCGGGGGACTTCGCCGGTGCTCGTCGGCCACGGCCCCGACGGCAGGGCAAAGACTACTTTTGAGATTTGGAAGCGTCGAGCCGGAGACGGCACTGGTCTCTCCCCCACTTCTTTTTTTTGCTGCTTTTGTTTTTTGCTGTGAGGTGGTTGAAGGAACCGCATCGTACGGTTTAAAAAAGCCTAATCGTGTGGTGGCGTGTGGACCGGCCCAAATTTGGGCCGGTGCGCCGGCACCTATCATCGCCCTAGTTTATGAGTCGTTTGTTCTGTGTAAATAGAGGTGGACATTTGGAGGATACGATTGGGTGGCCGGCTTCCAAAATTAAGTTCAAACACTAGGCCAGACCGATCCATAGACAGATACCGTGTCCATTTTAGAGGTATGTGTTTGAGATGCCCTAACATCACAAGCATCCTTAAAAAATCAACATGCCGCCAAGTCAGCCTTCAAAACTGCAGCAATACTGGGAGCATCCGACTAAGAAACACTTTTTTCTGGCCTCCGCGGCTGCCTTGGCTCCAAAAAAGAAGATTAGGGTTCCTCTGCGTTCCGCCAGTGCTGCCGTCGGCCCGTCTTATCTCCTGTGACCTTAGGACCATGGAGACGTGGTGGATCCCTGCCCTTGACAGTGGGAGGGCTCCGTGTTTAATGTTTTTTCAAGTTTTGGTAGGGTTTGTGTCCTGCCCAGGAAGACGAGATGGCGTCAGCTCTTTTGAAGATGGAATAAGGTTCTCCCCGTCTAGCCCCCATCCCGGTGACGCGTTTGGTATCGTCGATGGGCGTGTGGAGATGTGTCTCTGGCGAATCTGTGGTGGATTTGCTCAGATTTGTTCGCCATTGGTCTACTTTGTGTCTATTTAGATTGAATCCTTCCGACCTATGCTACTCTTCATCGGCGGCGGTCGTTGTTCTGTGCGCTGGTCATATGGGGCCTTAGCATGACAACTTTCTGACTATCTACTGCATCAAGTTTTCTCGACTCCGGCAAGGGAGAAGGGAGGGGCGATGACGATGGCGCGCCTTTGACTCAGCTCATGTACTCATCGCTAAGTGGTCTACGAATCTGCATGTAATTTTAATTATTTCTGGTGTTCGTTGTACTATCACGATTAAAAATAAATAGGTAGGAAGTTTTAAAAAAATTGGGAGCCTCCGCAATAAAGCACCATGCAGCACAATGGTCCCACCCCGCGCGTCATCGGTACTATACACCATACAATACCGCAGAGGTGCTTGATCGGCGATCTGGACGATCCCATCCAGATCCACAGTCTTGTGCTCCACAGTCAACCGACTGCGTGAGCCGGATGCAATAAATCCTCCCCCATGCTCTCGTGATGAAGTCAAACATGTGGACACTATGGCCAGCATCGATCGCTCGAGGCAGAATTTCGTGTTTTGACCCTTTTCCCTAACAATTTCAGGATCTGACCCCCGTTTGAAATATTTTCGGGATTTGACCCTTTTTCTACCGCCAGGGCCTCTGGCGGTAGGGTTAGACAGCCTACCGCCAGGGGCCCTGGCGGTAGGGTGTGACAGAGGGGGACGGCGGCCGTTTGCCTGCGCAGATGTGGATAAGTACCTTACCACCGGGGGACCTGACGGTAGCTTATCTAACCCTACTGCCAGGGACCCTGGCGGTAGGGTCCTGTGTTTCGTCGTGTAAAGTTTCTGTAACGGAATATGCAAGGGCCCTGGCGGTAGGTTCACCCTACCGCCGTGGGGGCTGGCGATAGGATGTCTAACCCTACCGCCAGGGTGCCTGGCGGTAGGGTCCTCTGTTTTGTTGTTTCAAATTCATTTGGTTGCTTGTTTTCAATATGACAGCAATATCACAGCAAGTTTCACAAAATATGACAACAATATCACAGATTTTAAACAATTAGACTTGGGCATCACATAGATCCATATTAAGATAACTTGAAGTGCATAGAACATTTCAAACGAACTTCAACTAATCAGTAAACTGAGTTCCACATAGTAGCAAACACATAGATCCACAAATAGCAAACATGTAGTTCCATGTAGTTTCACAACCACTAGACAAGTTCAACCAAACGAAGTTCAACCCAACTACAAGAGCCAACTATCAAAGAGCATAATCACTTGCTCCTTCCTCTCTTGGAGGTACGGTCCTCGTTGTTTTATGAACGAAGCTCTTCAGTCTTCTTCTTGGGCCGTCGAGGAAGCGGTCTCTGGAAAGGGTTCGGACTCAGCAAATCCTTCTTCTTCGGATTCCTCTTCGGCGGCAGCTGAGATGCTTGAGATGATTGAGTTGTTGAAGGTCCATAATCTTCATCGTACTCCTCCTCCCCATTGCTCTCATCCTCCTCCTCCTCCATTTCTTCATGTGTGGCTTCCTCCTCCTCCTCCTCATCATCATCATCATCATGAACCAACCTAGATGACGAGGGTGCATGGCTCGATGAGGCGATGTGACCCTGTGTGGCTACAGGATGATAAGATTCAACCGACCCAGCTCCAGCACAACCAAGCAGCCCTACCAGCTTGCGACAAGCTTCATGAACTTCTGCACTCACAATGAAATAAGGGCATAATAAGTATCACGTTTATGTTTGCAAGTGAAGAAGATGCATCTGTTCCGAGGAGGCTGGAATTGTACCTTCATCGTCCCCCTCATTTTGTTATCGGATTGTACGCTCCCGGGGATATCACCTAGTGCATCTGAGGCTTCAAAGATGCATCTGTTCAGCTCACCAGACTGCAACGGCATAAGTCAGTCACGTTGACGAGTACAATAATTTAAATATAACCTCTCGGTTCAAACTTACCACTATGTTGATGAGGGGGGGGGAATCCCTAAATCCACTATGCATGTCTCTGATGCCGGTCTGGTAGGCCTCTTCGTCGGGGTCATCCCTCTCCGGCTCCGCGATGTCTTCCGCCGTCCACCGAGGCCTGAGACAAAGACGATGCTTCTGGCCATCGTCGTACCACTTCATGTGTCGGTTCAGGTAAACATCCCAGTTAGTCACCCTCCTCTCCATGTCTTTCCGGTACCTCCGTCGATTCCACTCCGTCACATGATTTTTATGATGCTCTCCCTAGTTTGTGATCGACTGATTCCTCTGCCGGCTCATCCTGCAAGGCATTAGCAACAATAAACATCATAACAAAGTCGAACGCAATAAATTCATGGGCAGGAAGAACAAGCGCGGGCACTCACAAGTGGAGCGCATGGCCGCCGGTATTGGTGGGCTGGCCCGGTGGGGTATGTTGAAAAATCCCAAACTGCGTTGCCATGCGTTGTGGCAAGTGCCACTCGACGGCGTACACACAGATCATGGGCACGATGCACCGCCAGAGACCATTGTCCTCATCGCACACTTTGTTCAAATCAAAGTCCCACTCTCGGTCATGATACGGCCACCAGGTTACCTATTACATATACGGTGCTAAGTTGCCACTCTCGGTCAAAAGTGGAATCAAAGAGAAATCTGTTTAGCGAGTTCATATACCTATGTATGCATCAAAGCGTCCAACTCGTTGGTGTAGGTCTTGTACGGAGTCTTGTTTAGGCCCGTTAGAGTTTGACAACGTCCCACTCGTAAGCTACAGTGGGGTGTCGAGCCTCGTCGCCGTCTTCGCTATAGGCACCCCATGGGCGTCTTGGCAGCTTCTCAGGACGCCCCACCGGCAGATGCTCCCACATCCAAATGGAGAAGGCCCAAACAAAGCCACCCATATTGGACTTGTCTCCCGTCCTCTGTGTTACATCGTCAAGCTGCAAAAAATCAAATGAGGATCAGATATAACAAAATGTCATGGACATACTTTTATAGGTAGACAATTAGATACTCTCTTACCGAACGGTATAGGTAGGCGAGAGATGCGGTCCCCCAACTATACCCTGCATCCCAGTCGGCTAGGAAGAACAGATAGGACCAGTTGGCAGAGTTCCCGGATGCGTCTGGAAACAGGACCTCCGTGAGAATATACCACAGGTAGGCCCTCGCGTACCACTCCACAGTCGTCTCATCGGTGTCTTCGGGGTATGTCTTCCGGTGCTCCGAGAGCCAGGACAACGGCACACCGGATGTACGGTTGCCCTTAGCATCGGGGCAGCTGCCGATGAGGGTGGTAACCCTCTCCTACCAGTTGGTCATCTCCACTCGCCCGGTCAGTGCATGACCCTCGAGCGGCATGGCAGTGATCATCGACCAATCCTCGAGGGTCACCGTCATCTCCCGCATGGGAGATGGAAAGAATGGGTCTCCGATCGCCACCGGTCAATCAGAGCTGTGTGGACAAGCGTCGGCGGCTGACGCTTGAACTGCAACACGAAACCCAACAGCCGGGCTCTCTTGAAGAACGGCGCGTAGCGCTCATCGTAGTCCATATGCCCATGGACCCCGTGACCCCTCATGCGCAGTGGCTGGAGTGTCTGTCAAAAAGTGAATGCCAAAAGTTCGAAAATTATTTTCATCAATCCCAAAACTTTGATCAATATTTCTTTCATATTACTTACCTCTCCGTTCTCTATGAAACGGGCATGATAACCCTTGTCGAATGCGTAGTCAAGCATGGAGTACCGTGGGCCGATGTTGTCCGCAAGAGGTGGCCGCCTTAATAAAAATTCATAAACAAAAACACAAAAAAATCAAATCATATCACCATGCATCATATCACCATGCATCATGTCACCATGATGGATCAAATCATATCAACATTACTCATATCACAAAAAAAATCCTCCAACAATAATCTTCAATGTATTATCTCCCAACAACATGTTCATATCATCATATCAACATGCATCATCACTCCAACATGCATCATATCATCATATTTTTAAACAAAAAAAAAATCCTCCAACATGCATCATATCATCATATTTGTAAACAAAAAAAATCCTCCAACATCTTCATATCATCATATCAACATGCATCATCAACCTACAATCAATTCCTCCCGCATGCATTACATCATAATTTTTTTAACAAAAAAAATTATGAACTAGGGTTCATCTTCACACTAACATATGAACTATTGATTAGAGTTCATATTCATTACCACTACTTAGTAAAGAACTAATAACTAGAACTAGAATCAAGCTAAAACAATCTTAGGCCAAAAAATCCAATCTAAGTTAAAAAAAATGAGGGATTTGAAGCAAATAATGCGTCGAATCGGAAGCAAGTTTGCAAAAACTAATTTGAGGGATCGGAGGAGCTTACAATTCTCTCTTCGGGGCCATCTCGATCCGCCAAAACGGTGAAGAATCAGTGAAGATCCAAGGGGGTGTTGGGGAACGTTGCAGAAAATAAAAAAAATTCTACGGTTTCACCAAGATCCATCTATGAGTTCATCTAAGCAACGAGTGAAAGGAGAAATGCATCTACATACCACTTTGTAGATCGCGAGCGGAAGCGTTCAAAAAGAACGGGGTTGAAGTAGTCGTTCTCGTCGTGATCCTATCACCGGAGATCCTAGCGCCGAACGGACGGCACCTCCGCGTTCAACACACGTACGGTCAGCGTGACGTCTCCTCCGTCTTGATCCAGCAAGGGGGGAGGAGAGGTTAATGATGATCCAGCAGCACGACGGCGTGGTGGTGGATGCAGCAGAACTCCGGCAGGGCTTCGCCAAGCTGCTGCGGGAGGAGGACGAGGTGTAGCAGGGGGAGGGAGGCGCCAAGACTTGGGTGCGGCTGCCCTCCCCCCTGCCCTCCTTTATATAGGCCCCCAAGGGGGGGCGCCGGCCCTGGGAGATCAATCTCCCAAGGGGGGCGGCGGCCAAGGGGGGTGGAGTGCCCCCCAAGGCAAGTGGTGCGCCTCCCCCCCCCCACCTAGGGTTTCCAACCCTAGGCGAAGGGGGGGCCCAAGGGGGGGCGCACCAGCCCACTAGGGGCTGATTCCCCTCCCACTTCAGCCCACGGGGCCCTCCGGGATAGGTGGCCCCACCCGGTGGACCCCCGGGACCCTTCCGGTGGTCCCGGTACAATACCGGGTGACCCCGAAACTTTTCCGATGGCCGAAACAGCACTTCCTATATAGTTTTCTTTACCTTCGGACCATTCCGGAACTCCTCGTGACGTCAGGGATCTTATCCGGGACTCCGAACAACATTCGGTTTGCTGCATACTCATATTCATACAACCCTAGCGTCACCGAACCTTAAGTGTGTAGACCCTATGGGTTCGGGAGACATGCAGACATGACCGAGACAGCTCTCCGGTCAACAACCAACAGCGGGATCTGGATACCCATGTTGGCTCCCACATACTCCTCGATGATCTCATCGGATGAACCACGATGTCGAGGGTTCAAGCAACCCCGTATACTATTCCCTTTGTCAGTCGGTATGTTACTTGCCCGAGACTCGATCGTCGGTATCCCAATACCTCGTTCAGTCTCGTTACCGGCAAGTCACTTTACTCGTACCGTAATGCATGATCCCGTGACCAGACAGTTGGTCACTTTGAGCTCATTATGATGATGCACTACCGAGTGGGCCCAGTGATACCTCTTCGTTATACGGAGTGATAAATCCCAGTCTCGATCCGTGTCAACCCAACAGACACTTTCGGAGATACTTGTAGTGCACCTTTATAGTCACCCAGTTACGTTGTGACGTTTGGTACACCCAAAGCACTCCTACGGTATTCGGGAGTTACACGATCTCATGGTCTAAGGAAGAGATACTTGACATTGAAAAAGCTCTAGCAAAACAAACTACACGATCTTGTGCTATGCTTAGGAATGGGTCTTGTCCATCACATCATTCTCCTAATGATGTGATCCCGTTGTCAATGACATCTAATGTCCATAGTCAGGAAACCATGACTATCTGTTGACCAACGAGCTAGTCAACTAGAGGCTTACTAGGGACGTATTGTGGTCTATGTATTCACACGTGTATTACGATTTCCGAATAATACAATTATAGCATGAATAAAAGACAATTATCATGAACAAAGAAATATAATAATAATCCTTTATTATTGCCTCTAGGGCATATTTCCAACAGGGGGGAGTGGAGGAGATGAGAGAGGGAAAGAGGAGCGACTTGGGGGAGAAAATGAGGAACTGCCGACGGGAGGGGGGGAGGGGGAGGGGGGAGATGGCAGGGGCGCGGGGGTTTGGGGCGAAATAATTGTCCGGGCCCTACCGCCAGGGGCTCTGGCGGTAGGGTTAGACAGCCTACCGCCAGGGGCCCTGGCGGTAGGATACTTATCCACGTCAGCACGCGGAAACGACCGCCGTCCCCCTCCGTCGCACACTACCGCCAGGGCACCTGGCGGTAGGCATTCTAACCATACCGCCAGAGCCCCTGGTGATAGGAAAAAAGGTCAAATCCCAAAAATATTTCAAACGGGGTCAGATCCCGAAAGTGTTAGGGAAAAGGGTCAAAACACGAAATTTTGCCATCGCTCGACTCGCCAACGAACCCAATCGTTGAATTTGTGTACTCCGCGACGGTGACCTCCGGCGTTCTAAAATCAGAGCGGCACCGAGGTTTTACTTTTGCCCCGCGGCCGTGTGCCTTTGCCGATTCGCGCACGTCCACACCAAACTGACTCGCGCTTCAATCAACTTGGCTCGCCGTCGACAATGTTTGCTCGCTCGCTTTTTTTTGAATGGCCGTCACCTCACAGCAAAGCAATGTCTGTGCAGTGATCTTACTACTCCCTCCTTCTCAGTTTATAGAGCATGCACGTAGTTTTAGGTTGGCAATTTAACTAACTAAATATGCATTATATGTGATAGAAAAATATATGTTTAGAAAATACATCCTCTTGAGAGTCACAATAGTATACTTTTAATGAAACAGAACTCATATTTGGTTAGTCAAATCGATGACCTAGAACTGCGCGCACGCCCTATACACCAAGATAGAGGAAGTACTACCAATCAGTGAGGTCTAAAACAAGGCAAGGCCAGAGTTCCTGCTTCCAGTATAACAACAAACCAGCCGATAAGAAGAAAATCTTATACGACCGGGTCGCATGCTTTCCGACGAGCGACCCTGTCCATCCAACGACACTTCTTTCCCACTTCCTCTTGTAGATTAAGGGGCTCATCGTCCTCTTCGACTCCGACGACTGCAGTCGCGACAGCTGCACCTCCTCCTAAGACGACTAAGACCCTCCACCAGCCCCGAACGCCTACGGCTACGCCGGTGACCGGAAGGGCAAAGGCCTGATGAGGAAGTGGTGAAGCTCCGCCGTCTCCGTCTTTAATTTCAAATTCTTAGTAATCGAGTTTAAACTTTTCCGTTGTTTATGTGAATTATGTGAACTTTGGCGATCTTTTGGAGATTCGTTGGTGATCTTTCGGTGATCGGAATGTGCATTTCTATGTCCGATTCCATGTCTTTTTGATGATCTACGTAGTTTATATAGTTTCACCTTGCATGCTTAATATGGATATAGGCTACCGGATATGAGATACACGGATGTGAAGGACCGGATTAGGGGAGTGCACGGTCAGTGCCCGCGGACGCATCCAGACGTGTCCGCGGGCGTTTGAGAGTCTGAATTTGCTCATCACAACTGTAGATGCTCTTAGTATACCTCCTGGAGGGAAATACTTTGCTCTAAAAACTCCGATTCTGGTTCACAACTTGCTTCCCGAGCATATAGCGAGATTAAACGGAGAAAACGATTATAATTAGCTACGTGCAGTAACGGTCGTTACTGTGTGATGAATCCGATCTCACGTGTCATCAGCACTACAACACCGTGCAGTGCAGTGCAGTAAGTATATCTGGTTGAGCAGCGATGTGGACGATCCCATCCAGAGTGGATCGACTGCGCGAACCGAACGCAACAAACCCTCCGCTCTTGTTGTTAAGTCAAACGCGCATGGACTTTGCGACCAGCCTCGCTCGACTTGCCAACCAACCCCGACCGTTGAATTGCGCCCTCACCTCCTCGGCGGACGGCGACCCACCGCGCGCAAAGGGACGCCGCCGTTCTGAAGTCAGAGCGGCGCCGAGCTTTTACTTTGCCCGTGAGGCCGTGCCAATTTGCGCACGTCCACGACAATCAGAGCAACTGGACCGGCCGGGCGAGGACGACGCGCGCGGCCGTTGACTCGCTACCGCACAGCTCCTTTCACGAGCGCTGTGCGTGCATGGCCGGTGATCTTATTTTTTTCAGCGCTCTGCAAAATGCCGTTGGCCGTCAGGCATCAGCTTTCTGAAGAAGTCAAAGTGGTGCGCAGCGTTGTCAAGCTCGCCCGCCGTTCCGCCAACTAACAACAACCAGAGCCTGTAGCTAGCTCGTGGTATAGTTGATATTGTCAAATCGCCATACTTTCTCTCGACCAGAGGCAGGAAATCCGGATGGATTATTAGGGTAGTGGAAATGTTTGGTTAGAGCATCTCTAGCAGATCCGCTAAAAACTGTTATAAATTCCGTTCGTTATATAGGTTTGTACTTTTTTGGGTCTGAATAGATCCGCTAAAAGTCCACAGGCCGTAAAGAAAAGGCGTTATACAGGTTTGTGCTTTTTTGGGTCTGAATAGATCCGCTGAAAGCACATCTTCCCCCACATATGGCGATGTCGCGCCTCCGGGGAAGATATCCTTGCCGCTGAGCACGCGGTGCCGGCCGGCGAAGAAGGGGGCTCCGACCCGCCTTGAAGCCGCCGAGAGCAAGCACCAGCTCGCGGTGGCGCAGTGCAAATCCGCTGTGAAATTTTACCTCGGCATCAACGAGTGAGCTAGGGTTAGGTTTTTATTAGTACGTAATCCGTTCGGTAATGTAAGGATCCTTTCAATATGTGATGAATTTGTCTCCTTTTGTGATGATCGTAAACAAATTCTCGCACGAAACATTTTTTTGAATTATGCAGTATCGTTTATGGGATCTGTTCCGGCTGAAGAAGTTGCAACCCGGCCTGTAAGTTAATTTAGAGGTACTAGTTTGGGTGGGAGCTCGTGCTTGGGCGGACCAGTTTTGGGCCTAGGACGCGTCGAAGCTCCGCTCCGGGTAGACGATGGTGGCTCGGTCTGGGTGGTGCCCGCAGGCGTCGAGGTCCCTCTCCATCGCGGGTATGGTGGATGTTGGTTGTGGTCGGGTGATCGTGTATGTCGGACAGATCGGCGTCAAAGACCACGGGCATGGGTGACGCTCCGATCCGGATCTGGGGATCCGTCCTCACCAAGCTTGTCCTGGAGACGGCGTAGTGGCATAAGTGAGCTGCCGAGCGAGAGCTCTGTGCCTCGGCGCCGACGATGGCGACGTTTGCGGGTACCGCTATCTTCTTGAAGAAGTCATGGTGGTTCTTCTGTCCGTGTCAGGGTTTTGGGTGAAGACCTTTGTTCGTCGCGGACTCGGCAAAGGAGACGCTTTGCACCGTTCTCCCTTCCGAGGGCGTTGTGGTGGAGCTTAGGTGTGCCAAGGCTTAATGTGGTGTTGTGTTCAGATATGCCTATTTTCTCTTTGGATTGCGTGGTGTTCTGCGTATGACTGGGATGGGCTTTGCAGTAGGGCCGTCTCATCAGCTTGTATCATCCGGCCGTGTATCTTGTTTGGTTGTGTCTTTATTTATAATTAAAGCAGGATGAAAGTCTGTTTCGAGAAATTAAATTTAAGTTTGTGGATTTTAGACGATCTGCCAGAGATGCTCATGCACTCCACCCGTGCTCAGCCACGTCTCACTCCGACGGCCGATTGATGACAGCAGGTGTGTGATCTTACTACCAGTATCAATCAGTGAGGTGAGGTCTGAAACAAGGCACGGCGAGGTTCCTGCTTCCAGTATAAAAACGAAGCGGCCGACAGATGTCCCGCCGCCGCCATTATTCAAAGCTAACTTGGTCAACTCTCACATGCCGCCCGCCCGCGCGCCTTCATTCTTCCTCCTCCCACTCCCCACGTCCCCATCGGCATCACCCCAGCCCCCAATAAATCTGGCAGCCCCTCGCCTCGCCGCTACGCAATCATGCCCGTGCACGACAGCCGAGGCCAAGAACCGGACCAGCGATGGGGAGGCCACGCTCTCTCCCGCTCCTGCTTCTCCTCCTCTGCTGCCTCTCGTGGCAGCAGCCGTGGCTCCTCCACGCCCTCCCGCTCTGTACCGACGCCAGTGAGCAGCCTGCCTTAGTGTTCATTTGGTTCTTGTCTCCGTTGCGTGGACGTTGGTGCTATCGGATCTGTCTGCTGCTGCTTGCAGGGGCGCCGGCGCCGCTGAACGGGACGGTGGGGTTCTGCTCCTACAGCGGGAGCAGCTGCTGCGACGCCGCCGCCGACGCCGCGCTCAAGAAGCGGTTCGAGGCCATGAGCGTCTCCGACGCCGCCTGCGCTGCCGTCGTCAAGTCGATCCTCTGCGCGGTACGGACTGCCTTCTTCTTCCTCCCAGCTCCCGTTAGTAGGGACTGATGAGTAGCATCTCCTCCAGCTACGAGAGATACTGCCCGTTTGTGCTGTCGTTGCAACCAACATGTGTTTTTATCGGGTTGCACGCTACGTGTTCGATGTTTTGCCTGAGCTGGGGACCTGCAAACGGAAGGTTTGATCAGCCGAAACCTGGGTACCTGGGCAGCGTTTCTTTAATACTGATGTTAGACTGCTAGTGTTGATCCGTCACTCATATCAGAAGTAGAAACCTCATGATTATAAAAATTATAGGATGGATGAATATGGTGTTGTTTCTGTTGTATTGATCCGACCCTCATATGGGGTATATATAGAATACATTGTGAGGGAGAGAGACTTGAAGTAGAGGGCAAGTCGTACATGTTAAACCTATTCTATCTCTAACTCCTACCTATATCTTAAACACAATAATATTCTAACAATGATATGCTATATGTATGTGCAAGGGAAAAATGTTGCTGAGTCAAATACCGGGGGGCACACTACTTGCTAGTGACCATCATATTTTCTGTGTTTCCGAATGGAATCTCTGTTCTTAGAAAGAAACTTGGGTGAAGCCATTCTTCTCCTGTTCTGCAACTGAGATGTTTGCTTTAGGTTAATATTATGTGTTATAAACATGTCTGAACATACCTGCAAAAAGAACTTGTCTGAACATGATGTGGAGTTTTTAAGAATTACTACTGTTTATTGCTCCATAGGGGGGATAACTTTAAATTTCGAACGATTTTTTTATAAGAAAAGCACGAAGTTGAGATTAAAATTCTAGAAACACACCAGTCACCAGGTTTCTAGAACAGGTAGCAGATCCAAATTGACCCTTTTTGGTTGATTTGCTGGTAGCTAGTGATGACCAAGAAATCTGGTTATCACCGGGCTGAGATTTTTCTTCTTCTCCATGCTTACTGTTAGTTTGTTATCCATAGATATTAATATTAACAAGCTTTTAGTTTTATTTTCAGAAATGCAGCCCATTTTCAGCCGAGTTGTTCAACTCAAGCTCAAAGATTTGGATGGTTCCACTTCTGTGCAACTATACCTCTTCCGGAAGTTCTGCTCAGTCAAAAGATTCCACGCAAGATTACTGCAAACTAGTCTGGGAGACCTGCAAAAATGTGACAATATTGAACTCTCCTTTTCAACCTTCCTTGCAAGGAAGTGGAAGACTGCCTAGTTCTGCATCAAAGCTCATTGGTGTCTGGCAGTCAGAAAATGACTTTTGTACATCATTTGGTGGATCGTCTGATGATAAGTCAGTATGCTTCAGTGGAAATGCAGTTTCATTCAACACTACCGAGCCACCACCCTCCCCTAAAGGGGTGTGCCTCGAGAGAATCGGCAACGGGTCATACCTGAACATGGCCCCTCACCCTGATGGATCCAACAGGGTTTTCTTGTCCAACCAAGCAGGAAAGATATGGTTGGCAAATGTCCCAGAACAAGGGTCTGGAGGCATTCTGCAGTTCGACGAGGCGAACCCATTCCTTGATCTGACCGACGAAGTGCATTTGGATTCTGAGTTTGGGCTCATGGGCATAGCATTTCATCCAAAGTTTGCTACCAACGGGCGCCTCTTTGTTTCCTATAACTGTGATAGAACTCAATCACCTAACTGTGCTGGTAGATGTTCATGTAATTCTGATGTTGACTGTGACCCTTCAAAGCTAGGCACTGACAATGGTGCGCAGCCATGCCAGTACCAGGTTGTTGTTTCAGAGTACTCTGCAAAAGTCTCCTCATCAAATGTTTCTGCGGTATGCATTTGGATACCCACTTCCGTGCTGATATAGAGCTAACACTTGAATAGCATTCTCATTGCTATTTTCTTTTGCAGGCAACATCTGCTAATCCATCAGAGGTTAGCAGGATATTTACAATGGGGTTGCCGTATACAGCTCATCATGCAGGACAAATACTTTTTGGACCTACAGATGGGTATCTGTATTTTATGATGGGGGATGGTGGGAACAAAGGCGACCCTTTCAATTTCTCTCAGAACAAGAAGTCACTTTTGGGAAAAATAATGAGGCTTGATGTTGACAATGTACAAAGTAAGTTAGCACTTGAAACATGGATCTTATTTTATTTGCTGTCATATTTGCATCCTGTTGACTCCATCTCATAAATTTTTGTTTACTTAGTATAGTCTGTCTGTTGTTCAGTACCATAGCATTTGATTAAGGCTTATTAATATATTTATCAATTGTACATTTTATCATTTCAGAAAATCATTTGAAATACTTAAATTGTTGATATTATAAATATTCAGTTTATCATTTCAGGAAATCATTTCAAATACTTAAATGTAACTATGCTACTCCCTCCTATCCATTGTACTAAATCAGTGACAATTAATATGGATCGGAGGGAGTACTAAAGTTATTGAAAATTTAACACTGGTGGGAATTTTCGCTACTTAGGAAGCTAATCGATTGTTTTCAGCTGTTATGCTGAAGTTACCTTATCAGATGAACATTGGCGTTATAGAAATTTTATAGATGGAGAACCCGGTAGCATGGGTAGTTAACGTGGCACGCCAAAGATTCAACTTTCGTTATCTTTTTTCTCCTAAACCCTTGTAATATTTTGTTTTCAGGCCAGAAGCAAATTGGTAACCAGACCTTGTGGGGCAACTATTCAATTCCAAAGGACAATCCATTTGCTCAAGACAGTGACTTGCAACCAGAGATTTGGGCCTTGGGGTTTAGAAACCCATGGAGATGCAGTTTTGATTCTGAGAGGCCTTCCTACTTCTACTGTGCAGATGTTGGGCAGGTACGTCGTGAAGACTACAGGCAACAAATTTCACATTTAACTTGCTTGTTGCTCAATTTTGATTAATGTAGCATGTAGTTAAAGTGAAGCTGCAGAAATAGACTCTAGAAGCTATGGTCACAAATTTGTGTTATTTCAAATTTATATTGCATTCATTTCTGCAGTGCTTTGACTGAATATTGTCATATGAGTATCAGACACATAACCTCTGAACAAACCATAATTTCCTAGGTTGATCTTGTTCAGAAATTGCATTTGCTCTGTCTGTCCATCTAAATCCAATGGTGTTTTTACCGCACACGCACAGGATGCATACGAAGAGGTAGATTTGATCTCCAAGGGCGGAAACTACGGATGGCGTGCATACGAGGGCCCGTATGTCTATCATCCAGAATGGACACCCGGAGGGAACACATCACTTAGTTCCATAAATGCCATCTTCCCTGCCATGGGTTACAGCCATTCTACTGTGAACAAGAACGTTGGGTCTGCATCAATTACAGGCGGATATGTGTATCGTGGGTCTACGGATCCCTGCTTATATGGAAGGTACACTTCTCCTAACATGAATAATAAATGTGCAAACAAGTAAAAGTAGTACGTGCTTCTGGACATGGAGTTTCTGCTTGCGAGCTCAAATGTTTTCTCATGAGCAGTAAAATCAGAAAAATAGTAAAATAAATAATAATAACCGATGGGTATATTTTTTGACAGCAAACGTTGACGAATTGTTTACATACGTACATATTTTTGTGAAGAGAAAACATTTCCAAATGCTCCGGGCAAAAAAAATTTATCAATACTCTAAGAAAATACTGTTTTTGAAAGCATTCTTACAACCTCTCTGACCCACTACACATGATTTGATGATCGCAGGTACATTTACGCCGATCTATATGCATCGGCGATGTGGACCGGCTCGGAGACCCCACCGAGCAGCGGGAACTACACGTCCACCCTGACGCCGTTCAGCTGCTCCAAGAACTCCCCGATACCCTGCGAGTCCGCCGGCGGGGCCGGGGCCGCTCTCCCGTCGTTGGGCTACATATTCTCCTTCGGCGAGGACAACCGCAAGGACGTGTTCGTCCTGGCCAGCAAAGGCGTGTACCGGGTGGTCCGGCCCAGCCTGTGCGGCTACACCTGCGCCTCGGAGACGCCGGCGACCGGTAACGGAACTTCCACGCCGCCTCCCGGCCCTCCGTCGTCTCTAGCCTCGGTGACGCGAGTAGGGAAGTCCATGGCGGTAGCCTTGGCGTGTGTTGTAGTATATGCGCTGTACTTTTGAGCTCCATGTGTGTGTGTGTGTGTGTGTAAAATTGCAGTATTTCTTTTTAGGTCAGAGGCTCACAACGCGCATGCACACTCACATCTATGAATATACGCACGCAAAACCCTATCCGTATGAGCAGCTCCGAGAGACCGAGCCGGCAGTTCAGTATTGGTTATGTACTAAAGTGATGAAGACTTGCCACATTGCTTAGCTGAAACTCTGTTTCTTTTTGTTATCGTCGGAGATACTCCTTCGTCTCATCATAATATAAGAGTATTTTTGACACGGTTGGGGCTTGTGGGTCCACAGTGGTGCCAATGAATGTGTTGGGGCCGGCCGGGTCGGGTTTGTCCTAGTACTAGCAACTTGTGTTGTGAAGCTGCTGCAGTGCTGCCTGTGTTCGGCTAGGCCGTCGCCATCCCGGCTTGAATGAATTTCTGCTACTACTAATTGGGCCTGCCAACGGTTGAGAGAAGACGGGAGGAAGGAAGCTCGTCGGTCGTCTTGCTTGCTTGCTGTAGGGGAATGGATTGTTTAACAACCGAATGTCACCTTCATTCTGCGGTTGGCTCCTGATCCTCGAGTAATCGTGCAGACGTGTCCACAGCCAAACCGAAAGTGAGAAGAAAAATACTACTTAGCCTGCTAATCTGTCGTCATTTCTAGCTAGGCACCAGAAGAGAACCGGCAGAGGATAGAATCCAATCCAATTCTGTTGGGGAGGGGAGGTCTCTTCCTATCCTGCTCGATGCACGAACCAAGCGAGCAGAATGGAATCAAAAGGATACTCTACTACTAGCTAGTAAATAGTAATGTCATCATTTTTGGGTGGGTACTGACTGCACATTACAGGTGCGTACGTGCTCGTCGTCCTCAGCGACACGGACCATCGGCCGGCCGGCCGGCCCGTGATGCCGGCCATGACGGACCATTCGCCGCGGCATCTAATCATTGGCTTTGAGATTAGTGCTGCCACACGTTTAACCTACCAGGTGTTATAGCTAACTGCATGCATGGTTCTCTCTTCTCCCGCCATGATTGCCTCGTCGTCATCCCCCTTCGTGCTCTCCCACACTCCTCACGCTCCATGATGGCATGATCGATCCATCCACGTCCCACCGTGTCCGTATATAAACACGAGCCCTCCCAGCTCCATCGCTCGACCATACCCACCATATGTGTTGATGTCGTCCTCCTTCATGGACCACGCCGGCCCCTCCGTCCTGCGCTGGCTGCTCTCCGTCGCCGCGGGGGGCCTCTTCGCGCTCTTCCTCCTCGTCGCCTCCCCGGTCCCGTTCCCCTCCGCCACGCTCTTCCTCGCCCCGACCGCCCCCTTAGCCTCCTCCGCCTCCTCCGCGCGCGCCTCCAAGAACCTCTTCGTCGACGCGGCGCTCTCGGCGCAGGCCCGCGCGCCGCCGGCCGCCCCCGCCTCGCCGCCGCGGTTCGCGTACCTGATCTCCGGCTCGAAGGGCGACGCCGGGATGCTGCGGCGGTGCCTGCTGGCGCTGTACCACCCGAGGAACCACTACATCCTGCACCTGGACGCGGAGGCGCCGGACTCGGACCGCGCGGCGCTGGCGGCGTTCGTGGCGGGGCACCCGGTCCTCGCCGCGGCGCGCAACGTGCGGGTGGTGGAGAAGGCGAACCTGGTCACCTACCGCGGCCCCACCATGGTGACCACCACGCTGCACGCCGCCGCGGCCTTCCTGTGGGGCGAGGGCCGCGGCAAAGGCGCCGACTGGGACTGGTTCATCAACCTCTCCGCCTCCGACTACCCGCTCGTCACGCAGGACGGTGCGTCGCCGTGATCTCCTCTTCTTGGTCAACGAAATTAACCAGTTCGCTAGCTGATTTAGAAGATTCTGCCATGGCATGCCGCATGCAGATATGATGGAGGTGTTCTCGGAGCTGCCGCGCGACCTCAACTTCCTCGACCACACCAGCGACATCGGCTGGAAAGCGTGCGTGCTCTACCTAGCTTCGATTGGAGGGCCATGCAGTGCATCTTTTTACAAGCTTCTAAAGTTCATCGTGGCATTCATGGCAGGTTCGCGAGGGCGATGCCGGTGATCATCGACCCGGCGCTCTACATGAAGAAGAAGGGCGACCTCTTCTGGATCCCCCAGAAGCGGGAGCTGCCCACCGCCTTCAAGCTCTTCACCGGTACGTACGCCATGTCCTCCGCTTGCATTGGCACGTAGCAAAGCATATCATCAACTAGTATAAGTAACTTGGATCTTTTTTGGGATATTTAGTTGTGCTCTATAGTGTCTGCCGCCGTTGTGCACGTGTGACACGGCACCATCCCGTGTGTGCTGCCGATCATTTAGTAGGGTCTAATAGCCAGCTTATACTGTCGGTCACGACATTTCCCAGGGAGGAATTGTCTCATTACAATATCGTCCCGTTCGTGGCTGGCACATTGGCTACGTACGACGTGACCAAAAAACATGGCCGGTGCGCTGCACATCTTAAAATGATATGATACTCCCACCGGCCCTTATTACATGGCGTCCTCGTTTTGCGTGATTCAATTTTAATCATGTATTTCACATACAATATACTCCCTCCGACCCAAAATAAGTGTCTCAAGCTTAATACTTATTTAGAGACGGAGGGAGTATCAAGTAGTATATGTCATAAAAATTACCACTACGTTCGAAACTACTCCCTCGGTTCACTTTTACACGATGGTCTAACTTTTTTTCTGATTCAAACATATGTAGACATATTTTAGTGTGTTTGTTCACTCATTTCAGTCTGCATGTAATTTATATGTTAAAACATCCAAAACATTTTATTGTGAATAGAAGGAGTACGAACGTTATACTTTTTATGAGATATAACATATGTTTTATTGATGAAATTAATGGTCAAAGATGAATATAGACGTAGACAAAGGGAGTTCCACTAACATGGCAGTACTATTTTATATACGACGGCAGGACATCTAGATGGCCGGCCACAACCAAGCACAAAAACAACAAAAACAGCTTGACGACATCAACTACTCCATCTCCCTTAATCTTTTATAATTCTCAAGTTAATCCTTGGTGGCCAATCGAGAGAACAAAAATAATTCTCAGATAATTTTTTTGATTAAGGATGATATATGCTTTGCTTCGTGCCAGGTTCCGCGTGGATGGTGCTATCGAGGCCGTTCGTGGAGTACCTGATCTGGGGGTGGGACAACCTCCCGCGCACGGTGCTCATGTACTACGCCAACTTCATCTCGTCCCCGGAGGGCTACTTCCACACCGTGGCCTGCAACGCCGACGAGTTCCGCAACACCACCGTCAACCACGACCTGCACTACATCGCGTGGGACAACCCCCCGATGCAGCACCCGCACCTGCTCACCCTCGGCGACTGGGACGGCATGCTCGCCAGCGCCGCCCCCTTCGCGCGCAAGTTCCGCCGGGACGACCCCGTCCTCGACAGGATCGACGCCGACCTCCTGTCGAGGGGCCCCGGCATGCTCGCCCCGGGCGGCTGGTGCGCCGCGGAGGTGCCGGCTGCCGGTAGCAACCGGACCGGCAGCGATGACCCGTGCGCCGTTGTTGGGAACGCGGCGTATGTTCGGCCTGGCCCAGGGGCTGCGCGGCTGAGGCAGCTCGTTACGTCGCTCTTGTCGGAGGAGAACTTCCGGCCGAAACAGTGCAAAGTAGCAGTAGTAGAAGAACATATTCCCGCCAAAAAAATAGAAGAACATATTCCCTCGGAAAAGGTAGAAGAACATCACTGAAGCGATTGGCCCAATCCATTCTTTCCGGATGTCATTTTAGTGTAACGTTTCACACAATGTATGTATAGTGCACACCAGAGCCTGGTGCCTGATGCAGACAATGGGTCGATCTCAAGTGACAATTTCTCTTCTTGGCATCTTTAACTTGTGTAAGGGCAACACCAAAGGGCCAACCTAAACGGATGCAGAAAGTGTCCGTTTTTTGTCCATTTGAATGACAGACAGGAGTCCGGCCAAAGAGGAATTGGAGAGCCTGAAAGAAAAACTCGATCTGATAATGATTGATCAATGGAGTACCGATGAGTAGACTCTTTGTTGGGGTGATGTGAGAGATTCAAGGCAAGGAAATTTTACAAGTTGTACTCCCTCCGTAAACAAATATAAGATCATTTACATCACTACTTTAGTGATCTAAAGTTCTAAACGCTCTTATATTTCTTTACAGAGGGAGTACTTCAGAAATTTAAACCACCCAAAGTACTCCAAAACTATGGTTTCGAAGACAAAAAGCATGATGAAACACAAGGTTTTTGCTTGGGTAATGTTTATGGACAGAGTCAATACCAGAGATTTACTATACAGAAGGCATTTTGACATTGGTGAGGACCACTCTTTGCATGCTCTGCCCCTCTGGTTCCTTAGAGACAAACAAGCATCCGTTCTACACGTGTCAATTCAGTATTGAATGCTGGAACGAAATTCATATCCACTGGGACACCAATGCAACTATGCAAGAGATGATGGAATTGGCCCAAGGGAATGGCATCGGCCCCTCTTGAAAGAGATTGTTATTTTGCAGCATGGAACATTTTGGAAACAAAGAAATAGATGCTACTTTGAGAAGATCAGACCATCTCTGCCAGATTGGAGGAGAATGCCTACTGCTGACCTAGACATCCTCAAGCCTAGAGTAAAACCAGAGCTTGCTGAATTTATTGGCAATTTCATCTCTTCTTTCTAGGATTAACTATCTTGTATAGTTTCCTGTTAGTCTCCTCTACCTCTTTGAGGACATGTAAATACTCTGCTAATTTAATACTCCCTCCGTCCCATAATATAAGAGCGTTTTTGACACTGGTGTAGTGTCAAAAACGCTCTTATATTATGGGACGGAGGGAGTACTATATAACAGTGGGAGCCTCTCCTGCTGTTTTCACTGGTAAAAAAACAAATTTCAAGGCGGAATGATCAATTTTCTATAATCAATCCCACCCCAGCACATCTTGGTTACTGTTTCAAAGAAGAAAATTGTCCAGTATCTAGTGACATAATTATATCATAGACTAGAAAAAAATTGCTGCGTCTGGATCAACAAGCCTTACATCTGTTACAGCATATAAGCTTGAAGATTGTCCATGAAAAAACTAACTCAGACTTGTCACTGTACTTTGTTGCGACAGACTGAATTTTCTCGATTTGATCTACATACATGCAGCGGCCGACCCTGAGAGTGAGACGAATTCCAATATGACTTCCTCCAAGAGGTCATCATGCAACATCATGGATATGTGCTTGCCGACCGTATATATGTCATCACCAAGTTCAAGCCAGTTTGGATCCAGAACCTTGTCATCAGGATGCGCTATCGCCAGCTCCTCCTGCTGCCTAACCATCATTTGCCAAACCTTCTCAACAGGCCCTTCAGGGCCCCAGATAGGCCTGCACTGTCTAGTAGAACTCACCCATGGGTGTATATTGGTGCAAGGTGCAAGGACATCGGAGAGAACAGAATTTGCAAGATCAAACATAAGTCTCCTCTCTGGCTTTGGCCATGAGGTCATTTTGGCGTACTTGCTCTCAAGCCTCTCAAAGACTTGGGGAGCAACAGGGAAACTAGATGAGTGCCATGACTTGCACAAGAGCTGCCAGTCAGTTGAAACTATCATACCAGAGCTTATGAGAATATCAAGGAGATATGAGAAGTCCCTGTCCTCCTCAACCTGAAATGCTTCCAAAGATTTGTAAGAAGAATCATTGCCATCATCACTTGAGATGGTGGAGACTTCAGGCTCATCTCGGAATCGACGATGGTCTATTCGTGTCTCCATGCCTGAGGTCAATAAAGAAGTTGCAGTTAATGAATGCATGATGCAAAAATCCTGTAAACATATCTTCTGTGCAATTCTCATTAATAGCTGCAAAAGAAGTGATTTAAAACTCAACTTAACTATACACCTAAATTCTTTGCTTGAACAGCATGTTGCAATGTGGGAGTTAGCAATAATGTTTATCAGATGCTATGTCGTAACTCGTAAGTATTTAGCTTAATTTAATGATTTTTTGTATTAACTTCGCAGTTTAGGAGAGCTAGCAATGTACTACAAAAAGACACAAGCACTAGTCTATGCAGTACAGCCTTCTAGCTATATTGTTGTCTTACTGAGCATGTCTTGCAAGTCATTCTTGAAGAATCCAGAACAGCAACTGTCTTCATCAGTTGGGGGCTGTAGAATGGACACTGGGCTCGGCTGCTCAAACTCTTCCAATCCTTTACGAGACTTTGCCAGATCATCATGATTAGAAATAGATACGGATTCATAGTCATGACACTGCAAAGGCGTTGCTGAAACCTAAAAAAGATAGGGAAACGACTTGAAGAGCTGTGCACCATAAACTTAGGCTTCATGGTATCAGCATGAAAAGATTTAACAATCTAAACTTGTCAACAGATGAAAGTTGCATTAGAGTCTACATACTTAGTGGGAAAAATGATGAGGTTTAAATATGACATAACAACAAGTATTCTACTATAGTGGAACAGTGCACATCTTATATCATGAAAAAATAGAACTTAGAAAACATATTAATGTTAAAGAAAAAACATCATGAATTGTACACAATTCAGGATCAATAACTGAAACAGTCTCATTACAATGATTCTGAGTGAGTGAATTGAGTTCACAGAGTTCTTTTGTCTTGTCGCACTTGATATTTTTTAATGACGGCAGAAACACATCCTCGTGATAATAAGAAAATTATGAAACAGGAGTATGATTCAAAGCAGCAGTTGAACACTTATTGTTGCAGAGGAATTGGATTGTTCATGTTTCTATGTTAAATTGTTAAAGTAGAACTTTTTCGCTATTTCATTCTTGATTCGTTGAAACAACAGAACAGTTTGCAACATGCAAGAATATTATGTTTTGTTTTACTTTGCTAAATTCATGGCGCACAAAGTTCTGACCTTCTGTTCCCTAGATAATTGCAATTGAAACGAAGAAGGCACAGTTTCAGCAGGCTCGTGGATTAAGCCCTTATCTGTCGCGAACAATACTCTCTCATTTGTGCAGACAGAAGTTGAAACATTATCAGATGGACGCCATGAATGACACCTGAAATCATCAAGAGAAGGAGAAGCAGGTCTCCGCTGCTCCAAGGCAAGACTTTTTACCACAGAAGCATTCCTTAAGTTATTTTGCCTCCCGCTGGCAATTTGCTTGAGCCTTCGTTTGGCCAGAAAAGAATCAAAGGTAACCTTGCCATTGTTGTAGCTAACTGAAGGATCTGGGAAAATTTCACTGTTAGGAGACCCTTCGCAGGAAGAACTCCTGTCCAATGAGGTGTGAAGAGACAGTGGAGATCCATGCTTTGGTAAAACTATAAAGCATCCTTCCTTGTTGTGGCCTTTGCCCTGGTCAAGTTTATTGTGTTGAATCTGAGCATGCGGGTTCAAATTTTTCTTTACCCTCTCTGAATCAGATAAAGCAAACATCTGTGCAAGAGTTCTCGATCCGACATCACCTTCATCATACTTCCGAAAGGATTTCCCAGGTAAGCTACTTGATGATGACTTGTTTTGCCTGGAGTCAATGTCATCGCCAGAATACATCTGAAATGATCCAGCGCTATTCATATCTACGATGTTGAATTGATCAAATGATGGCTCCTCTCCCTTTGACAGAGAATTGATGGCATCACTAGTCAAGTATCTTTCTCTTTTTATTCTAGCCACATTAACAGTATCTAAAAGATGTTGTGAAACTCTCTCATTGCTCATTACAACAGACTCACCCAACTTCTTCTTCCTATTTCTCCTGGAATTGCAATTGTCATGAGAGAGCAACGACATGGAAAAAGAGTTCTCTGGATCATGACTGTTCCCCAAGCCAGGCTCCAGAACGACAATGTTGTTGAAATCTCCGTAATTCCCTCTCGACATATTTTTTATATCTTTAAGTGAGGAATTAGCTAAACCCACAGGATACTTCCTGAAAGTGCCTGCGGTATCTTTCTCATGCTGATTATTTGGGGAATAATTCAGATCGCGGGGGCACTTCTCAAACAAAGGATTGTCTATTTCAAGTGGATTCAAGCGATCCAAGCCATTGTTGTACTCTACTTCATTATCAAATGTTTCATCACAGTAGGGAGACTTTGATGGCATAAGCTTTTTTAATTTCATTGCACTCCTCTTCAAGCTTGGCAGCCCTTTAGGGAAATGGTATGACATCTCTTTTGTGAAAGTCTCCGGTAGCTCCTCCGACACTTCAAAGACATCCTTGAATTGTTGATGTCTTTTATTGGCTACGTAAGTAGGTGGCAATACGTCAATTCCCATCAGTTTTGCGACGACACTGGGGGATGACCGTCTTTCCTCCAATTCTTTCAGTACATCCTTCCCAACAAGTAGTTTGCTTGGAGAGCTGCTAATCCTTTGTGGCCTGCACTCCTTATATCGATGCCCAAGCTATAGACAATTTCCAAGATGAAAAGGAAAAAAAAAATCAGTGCTTCAGAATTTGGTTGTTCACAAGATATAACTATGAAACCATTCAGTTTCAAGAGGATTTTAATGAACAGAAGGAAGCAACTCACTGAAATCTGTTCCATCTTGAGAAGTGACTATATGAAGAATCAACTAAGAGGAGAAGTTCTGATATTCGTCTCAAGTCAAGTGATTTGTGCCTACAGATATACATGGAACATATGAAAAATTCTGATAATTATACCTTTGACAAAGAATTAAAGAATGCACAAAAGATGGAGAGATAAAATTAACACGTAGTGGCACTCAAAGTCTTTGATTTTTCTGCATTAAAAAAATTCTAAATGTGACTAGCAAGCCAGTAAAGTTGTCATCACTGTGACATCGATATGATCAGCTTACTGAATTAGGAAATCTACTCGTCATCTATCTACAAGCTTTCCATTGCTCCCCAAAGCCATGTCAGAACTCAGACTATACTACACAAACACAATGGCATAACTCTGCGCTTGGAGCCTAGTGAGAAAGCACGGTAAGGCGGCGCAAATATAGGTTATACACAGCATGCAAAGTAGATCTGTATATATGAAGAGCTATTTTTTGCGTAAACGAAGGAATCAATTAAAACCAGTACACTAATTGTGGCATACTAGCAACTCAACTCCCAAAGACATATATACAAACCATAACATTGTGATGCTATATTGTAGGCAAGAGACACTAAAAACAACAGTATAAACCGTACGTAAGTAAAGCAAAAGCCGAAAAAGTATAAAAGTGCTGAACTCAATACTGGATATGCCTTTCTAGGTGCCAGCATCGGAAAGCCTCTTTACGAGAAAGTTGCATTCTCTGAGGGAATAAACTAATGCGCCAGAGAAAATCACAACCCGAACAAGATTAAATGTTCTGAATGTGGCTTGTGAGCTTATCAATATCAACTGCAATTGTTCTTTGTTGGGTGTGCGCGTGGCTCTAGATAGATCTTAAAATGGAGTACTACTACAACGTTGGAGAATACAGAATACTACTAATTTTCACAGAGAGTGACTGTAAGTTGCTGCGAATGGATATTTCAGAGAGAAACAAGTTGTTAGTAAACAATCAAAGCCAAAAGTCCTCGCTCACCTTAGTTTCAGCCAGATCTGAAAACCACCGGGGTGTAGCACCAAAGCAGATTCGCTCCTAACCGGACGCGGGGCTTCCTCGCGGTACCACCGTAGCCAGAGCAATGGCTCGGGCAGCCACCCAAGAAACACCCCCGAAAAGAACCAAAGCCGCCGCCGCCGCCGCCGCGAACAGGAAGGAGCCCAAGCGATGTTCGCCGCCGGAGACGGGGGAGGTGGCGCGGACGAGCGGAGATCTCCGGTGGCAAATGCGCGCGAGCCTCCGAGAGGAATCACATCGGCATTCGCAGCCTCTCTCTTGCCTCCGCGTCTTCTTTTTTGCTATCTCGGTTGGATTGGGGGAGAGGCGGAGAGGCAGAGAGGACGAGCAGACCGCAACGGCGCGGGACCTGAAGGCCAAATGGTACCGGACGGATCAAGAATTTAATTGGCGGCGTTATGTAGATGAACTAATTAAATGCTACAGACGAGATTTACTAGTAGCCTCACACTCACATGCCTGCGTACACAGATCCCCGTCAATCTCTCATAGGAACGACGGGTGCCACCTCTGTATGGTGCCACAGTAGCGATGACACGTGGGGTCGGACCCGCATCAGTAACGACAGTGTCCGGCGCGTGGTACTGCGGGGGTCCCAATCTGATTTAGGCTGGTTGTAATGGGAGTATCATTGGTAGTATTATACATGTCAGGCATTTTTTATGAGGTGGCATAGAATTAAATGAAGAAAGAGAGCCTTGACCGTATCATATTAAATGATGTGCTATTTTGTGTCATGTGCTACTCGTATCTACTACATCTGTAATGTATAGTATCATATATTGATATCATATAGGGCTACATTTATCTTGAAATGCTATTTTTTTTATTTTATAAGTCTCAATTTGATTATTTCTATCACATGCTCAGATTTCAAGGTGCATTAATCCATTGCATTAAAGGATTAAGAAAAAATTGCATGTACTTCATTCATGCATGTATTGCAATTAATGCACTGATAAACACAATTCTTTGAGGAAAATGAGCGCATTAATTGAATGCTTTTACAAACTATAAAAATTATTTCACCACTCATCATCTGTCTTGGTTGGTGAGAATTTTAAATTGAGCCCTATAAACCGAAAAGGAGGTAGTATACCATTAATAATGGAGAATTGGTACCTCGTTGTTTCACACACGCTAATTAATGCGAAAACAATTTAGAAACGGAGGGTCGAATGGATTTAGAACCTAAGCCATTACTATACTCCCTCCTCTGTTTTTAAATATAAGTTTCTTTTAGAGATTTCAATGCGGACTAACATACGAATGTATCTAGGTGTATTTTAGGGTGTAGATTCACTCATTTTCGCCGTATCAATATCTCTAAAAGGATATGTTCAGGAATGGAGGGAGTAACTATTTATTAGTTTAATTACGTGTGTGATTAATTAGCATGTTGATTTTTTAGGATGCTTGTGATGTTAGGGCATCTCAAATAGTGGACCTCTAAAATAGACAGAGTATTTGTCTGTGGATCAGTCCGGATTAGTGCTCAGATACAGATTTGGAAGCCGGTCATCCAACCGTATCCTCCAAATGTCCACCTCTATTAACAAAGAACGAAGGGCTCACAAACTATTGTTTGACGGATGGAGCCTTCCATTTTTTGGTTGATGTGTTAGCAAACGATATATCCTTATTTACGCATGAAATAAAACCATCATGATGACAATTTCCTAAAAAAAATCATGGAGTTAAAGAAAAGGAAAAGTTGTAACTGCACTGCCATGTAGCTATACCTTTTATCTAGGTCATCCACTTTTCCATCAACATTCACAAGTACAAACTTTTTTTGAAAACATTTAAACCCGAAACTTTGCAGGTCAACATCAGGACTAGCGTGTGTAGATTTCTTTTTGTCTTTTTACGTAAGGAAATATAAAAATGATAAAAAAACTCATTCAAAAAATTTAATTTGAAAATTTTATTTTGTATTAAAAAATCAGAAACGTTTTAATCCTAGAGTGGTACTACACATTTTGTCACCCTTGTATTTTGAGTGATATGCATTAATATTTTGCTAGTCAAATATATGGCCAAAGTTTGACCCAAAATACAATGAAGACTAATAAACCCAGATGGAGGTAGTACTTGTATGGCGTTGACCTAAAAAAGTCAAGGTCAAAGTCAAATGTTCTCTTGTTTGAAAAAAACAAAAAAGAGAAATTACTATGTAAAGACAACATAGATCTTGAAGGAAGACAGAATGCCCTATATAGAATGTGTAGCTACATAGGGGTGTATAACATCCATACAAGAAGAGAAATTTATTTCCATTAATATATGCCATGCCTGAACCACGATCATGCATTAATTAGCAACTTTAATTTCTTTATATAAATCAACATATGCTAACGGGTTGACCCAACAATTTTGATACCCATTACAATAGCATGATCTAGACATGACCCGACGACCATGAAGCATGGAGCGTAGGCACCATGGTGCCCCAATACATATGTCCCATTGCTAGCTTCTATGTCATCAATTTATGCCTGAAATAAAATTAATTACATAATTAAGCACAAAAGAAGACATCATTTGGTGATAACAACTATGCGAACATATAATCAATATGACCATAAAAAAGTAAAATTCCGTCATCATAGAGAAAAAACTATGTACTGATATTCTCCAGATCAATTTTGTCTATCTTTTTACACTATTCTTTCACAAGCTTAAATAGGATTAATTTGGTTGTGTAGAATACAAAAGCAGAATAAATGAAAAAATTGGGATAGACAAAATTAATCCAAATTGAAAATCATTGCACGGTGTAGTAGTACATCTACATCCTATTGTAAATCCAAATTGGGATTTCAGCTCGGATCCTTCCTTTCACCTACATGGGTCTCATCTTCCTCTCTTTTTGCGCACAGTATTATATGGCTCTCCTCCTCAAAATTAATAAGCTCAAAATAATGACATGATGCAGAGAATTGAGAGAATAATTGCCGGTTGCTCCACTCTTCTTTCATATGATGGAAGACTACAAAAGTCTGTCTTTTCTTCCCTTCCTACTTTATTTCATTTGCTTCTTTGCTCTACCCGTGGTTGCAATGGACCAGGTCAACAAATACCCAATGCTATGTTCGGATGTTGATATTCAAGGCCTTGTAATTGAATTGGCCCCAATATCAAATCTCCCTGACTTTGATATTGACATTGCACCCAAATTCTGGTGTTTGGATGTTCACAGAATTGACATCTGGAATTTGCATGAGAGGCTCAATTGCAAAGCTTGTTTGGATGGCCAATGTGTACATTGGAATTGGTCATTTGTCATAGGATGAATATTGTACTTCAATGTAATTTTTTAATTAAATCATATGCATTATGTGACTATATTTTTGAATGTTTACATTTCAAGAATACAACCACATCACTCATACAATGGCGGCACTTGCAAAAAAAAGCAGCACTTGCACAAAAAAGGGCATCACTACTTGTACAACAACTTTTTCTTCCACGGCCAAATACAACTATCCTGAGCTGCTCTTTGTGAGATAAGGTATGCCATCCCGAGAACTACAAAATAATTAAGTAATAATGCATCAAATTGTACAACATATATCAATCAATCAAGAAAATGGATGTTCAGTCAAGCATCGAAAGGACCGAAAGCAAAATTTGTATCAACATCACACGTCTAACAGACCAATATCACACACAAACCACGTCAATTACTTTGGATCTACCTGCTGGGGATCAAAGCTCAAATCGTTTGACCTGCAGAAGATAATTGTTTTTCAGAACATCAACACATAAGTGTGAGGGTTTGAAGGGATTAGAGGATTGGAATTTCTGCCTAGGAAAGGGAGGGGGTAGGTGACAGCGGCCATGGGCTATAGGAAGTAGCAACCATGGGGGGGAGAGGCTGTCGAGCCATCTGCCATGGGGAGCATGCGCGTGGAGGTGGGTCAGGCCAACGACGGCCAGTGGGACGGGTGCGCGGGGAGGGAGGACGGGCTCGAAAGGAGGGAGACGGGCGCACGGAGAGAGAGGTAAGCACGCAGGGGAGGAGCGGAGCCGCCGGAGAGATGGGAGAAGGAGGAGGACGGTGGAGAGGGGCTGACCAGCACCGCCGGGAGCTCCCGCGTCGCGCCTCCGCTCGTCTCTTGTACCCATGTTTGGCATGTATCTTTTCGCTTGAGAGCGGCAAAGCGGTAAGTCGAGCGAGCAATCCCGAATATCTCACGAAGTCGAGCTCCTATGCTCTGAATTCGGAATAGCCAGGCGGGCTGCGAGAGAGGGCTAGCGAATATCAGGGGTCAATTCTGTGACCATCCGAACAATGGCATTCAGGCTGCCCTATGCCAATATCAATTTTTAGGCCCCAATATCAACATCCAAACAGAGTTAATGGAGGAGATTTGGCTCCGAATATATTGGCCCATCTCTAGGAGTTTTAGAAATTGCTTCCCAAAATGAAGCTCTGTTTATGAAGAGTCTACACAAATTCTGTAACAAAGAAGACATGCCTTTGGTTCGTCTGATATGGGAAACATATTATTCAACTGCGCCACCCCATGGAAGAAATGATGGTTCGTTTTGGTGGAAAGCTCACTTGAAATTAAATCTAGTTTCCAAGAAGGAGGCAATTTGCACTGTTGGACTGGGTCAATCTGTCATGTTCTGTAATCATAAATGGATAGGAAAACCTTTAGCACAACAATTCTCAGAACTTTACTCTTTTTTCGAAAACAACAATGTCTCTCTGGCCAATGTGTTGGTCACTCAAAATTTTGGCTGAAGAATCCACAGTCCTCTAAAAAACCAGGCATTTCTGTAATTCAATGTGATTGATGATGATTTCCCAAGTTAACCCATCCTCGCCTATAGACACATGATCCAACAAATGGAAGGCCCAAAACTTCTTTCCGAGCAATATGTATAAGAATATGATGGTGTAATCAGAAGCATGATTCCTTTTCAAATGGTTATGGAAACTTGCTAGCAGAATTAGACATAAAATATTCTTTTGGGTTGCCATACATGACATAATCAATACCAGGGGTTGCTCAAAGGTAGATCCTTCCCCATGGAAGCTTATGATTGTCTGTTCTAGAATGAATCTTCAGAATAATCTACCTTGCATATCCTCTTGGACTGTACCTTTGCTCGATCTTGTTGGTAGTCTATTTCCCCCAAACAAACATGGAGGCATTTCTTTCTTTGATGAAATGGTGCTTTTGCATCAAGCTCAAAGGTAGATCCTTCCCCATATTAGTTATCGCTGAAGTTGTTGTATCATTATTTTTTTTGAGGAAAAGGAATTCTCATTAAAACACTTAAAATGGGTTACAATCAGAGGCAATTACATGCATCAAACCATGTGGCACATCAACTAGAATACAAAAATCACCATATGCTCTAGCAAAGGCAACTAGCTCATGTGTGGACACATTGCATTCTCTGTAGATTTTGGATACAGTGCATGATTCAAACTCTCTGAACATTTCCTTCACCTTCACATAGCAATCCCATCAACTGGCTCTATTAGTGTTGCATTCATTCACAGCAGTTACTACAGAGGAACAATCTGTTTCAAAATTCACATGGTTCAAAGCTAATTTGTGTGTCTGGGTGAGGCCAAACAACAGGGCATGAGCTTCAGCTTCCTCAGCTTCAGTACATCCATGAAAGCAGCAGCCCGCTGAGAAGACCACCGCACCTGAACTATCTCTGCCAATAGCTCCGAGCGCAGCTAATCCATAAGCTCGAATGAAAGAAGCATCGACGCTATCTCTGCCAATAGCTCCGAGCTCATCGACGTCTAACAGACCGGACACATGCCATTATCCATGAAACCCATTTCTGATAAAACCCATACTTTAACAAAACTTGTTCAAGGTATTTCCATTCCACACGGTCATAAGCTTTTGTTAGATCTAGTTTATATGCACAATGGTTATCCCATTTGTTCTTACTGTGTTGAATCCTGTAGAAGCACTCAAAGGCGATAGATGCATTGTCCGAGATCAATCTCCTTGGAATGAAGGCACTTTGGGATTCAGAGATGAGTTCATCCAGGAGCGGTCTGAGTCGATTCACCAAACACTTTGAAATGATTTTGTAGACCATGTTACATAGGCAAATTGGCCTGAAGTCTTGTAATTTTTAGGCAATTTTCCTTTAGGAATAAGAACAATCACAGTATCATTAATGCCCTCGGGCATGATGCCATTTGCAAAGAAATTTTTCACCTCTGTAATCACGTCATGTTTCAGCTCAACCCAATTCCTCTGGAAAAATCTCGCAGGAAAACCGTCTCTACCGGGAGCCTTTAGGGGCCCAATCTGAAACAAGGCATCACTTATCTTGTCATCAGAAAACTCTCGGCAAAGGGCCTCATTCATCTCCTCAGAAACTTTATCATCAAAGAGGTTAAGTGTAGGATCGAAACTATGTCTAGAGGGGGGGTGATTAGACTACTTGACCAAATAAAAGTTTAACATTTTCCCAATTTTAGTTCTTGGTAGATTTTAACAACTTAGCACTAGTCAAGCAACCAACCTAACACATGCAATTCAAAGAGTATAGCAGCGGAATGTAATCATTGCATATGAAGGTAAAGGGAGGAGTTTGGAGGGAGCAAACGCAATTGTAGACACGGAGATTTTTGGCGTGGTTCCGATAGGTGGTGCTATTGTACATCCACGTTGATGGAGACTTCAACCCACAAAGGGTAACGGCTGCACGAGTCCATGGAGGGCTCCACCCACGAAGGGTCCATGAAGAAGCAACCTTGTCTATCCCACCATGGCCATCACCCACGAAGGACTTGCCTCACTTGGGTAGATCTTCACGAAGTAGGCGATCTCCTTGCCTTTACAAACTTATTGGTTCAACTCCACAATCTGGACGAAGGCTCCCAAGTGACACCTAACCAATCTAGGAGACACCACTCTCCAAAAGGTAATAGATGTGTGTTAATGATGAACTCCTTGCTCTTGTGCTTCAAATGATAGTCTCCTCAACACTCAACTCCCTCTCACATATTTGGCTATGGTGAAAAGATGATTTGAGTGGAAAGCAACTTGGGGAAGGCTAGAGATCAAGATTCATATGGTTGGATTGGAATATCTTGGTCTCAACACATGAGTAGGTGGTTCTCTCTCAGAAAATGAGTAGTGGAAGTGTAGGTTCGTTCTGATGGCTCTCTCCACGAATGAAGAGTGGGTGGAGGGGTATATATAGCCTCCACACAAAATCTAACTGTTGCACACAGATTCCCAAACTCGGTGGTAGGCCCGGTCCTGAGGGGAGGGTAGCAAGGGCGGCCGCCCCGGCCCCCCAAAGGCCAGGGGCCCCCAACTGGGTAGTGTTTGCGTATTGGGCCAAGTCTAAAGCAGTAAATTCTCTAGCGTAGAATTGGCCTGCGGGAGTCTTAAAAACCTAGAGATTGATCTCGATCTCCTTTCTTTGGAATCAATCTCCATCTTCCTATTTTCACAAACAATCTGCATCTTCCATAATCCTGATCGTTGTCCCTAGCTCGTTCTTAACCTGGTCGCTAGCGCCTAGGGCTAGTATGCATCTCCTGCTCCTGTTTGTTGGACAATAGAGATAGCTAGGAAATACCCAATCGTCAGCCCCACACAGCCATGCCCAAAAGCGAGAGGCCGAGTCTCTGAAAGAAGATCGCATCAAGCCCATAGGTCATTGTGACGATGCGATTCCAATTCATAGAAGGTGCATCTCTATATGTAAGAAATCTATGCCCTATGCATTTTGGCAATGATAATTGATAAATATTTTATTAATGATTCAAAATTGCGTCATCGTTCCAATAAGGCCGTTTAAAAGATCGAGGATGTCGCCTAGAGGGGGGGGGGGCGAATAGGCGCTTTAAAATAATTACAGTTTAGGCTTGAACAAATGCGGAATAAACCTAGCGGTTAATTTGTCAAGCACAAAACCTAAAACAACTAGGCTCACCTATGTGCACCAACAACTTATGCTAAGCAAGATAAGCAACTATGTGATAGCAAGATATATGACAAAGAACAATATGGCTATCACAAAGTAAAAGTAAAGGGCTCGGGTAAGAGATAACCGAGGCACGCGGAGACGACGATGTATCCTGAAGTTCACACCCTTGCGGATGCTAATCTCTGTTTGGAGCGGTGTGGAGGCACAATGCTCCCCAAGAATCCACTAGGGCCACCATAATCTCCTCACGCCCTCGCACAATGCAAGATGTCGTGATTCCACTAAGGGACCCTTGAGAGCGCTCACCAAACCCGTACAAATGGCGACCCTTGGGGGCGGTCACCGAACCCATACACTTTGGCAACCCTTGGGGCGGTCACTGGTACCCGTCAGATTGCTCGGGGCGATCTCCACAACCTAATTGGAGACCCGATCGCTTGCCCGGAGCTTTACACCACAATGATTGAGCTCCGAACAACACCAACCGTCTAGGGCGCCAAGGCACCCAAGAGGAACAAGCTCTAGGGTGTCCAAACACCCAAGAGTAACAAGCTCAAGGGTACCAAGCACCCAAGAGTAATAAGCTTCTCGACTTGTAACTTCCACGTATCACGTGGAGAACTCAAACCGATGCACCAAATGCAATGGCAAGGGCACACGGAGTGCCCAAGTCCTTCTCTCTCAAATCCCACCGAAGCAACTAATGCTAGGGAGGAAGATGAGAGGAAGAACAAGAAGGAGAACACCAAGAACTCCAAGATCTAGATCCAATGGGTTCCCCTCACATAGAGGAGAAAGTGATTGGTGGAAATGTGGATCTAGATCTCCTCTCTCTTTTCCCTCAAAAACTAGCAAGAATCCATGGAGGGATTGAGAGTTAGCAAGCTCGAAGAAGGTCAACAATGGGGGAAGAACACGAGCTCAAAGGATAAGGTTCAATGGGGAAGAAGACCCCCTTTTATAGGTGGGGAAAAATCCAACCGTTATGCTCACAGCCCGCACAGAGCGGTACTACCGCTCCAAGGAGCGGTACTAAAAAAATACTTCCGTGCCTACCTCCGCTGAGCAAAACACGAGATTTTTGGTCAGGAGCGGTACTACCGCTCAGGAGCCACGGTAGTACACCTCTGGAGCTGTACTACCGCTCTCAGGATCCGCGGTAGTACCGCTCTGGAGCGGTAGTAAATATTTACATCCGCTCTAGTCGCGGTAGTACCGCTGCAGCCTTTACCAAAACAACCACAACTTTTGCAAACGGACTCTGAATTCAACGAAACCAAGTTTGTTGGAAAGCTAACGACATGGGATAACATAATATTGATAGAAATATCAATAAGAAGAAAATGAGAAAAGGCCCATAAGAAAATGGTGAGAACCCTTTCTCGGATAAGACCGGTAAAACCTCCAACACCGAAAACATCATAGAAGACGCATGCGAACTCCGTTTTCGATGAACTCAAGCTTGTAATCAAGATGACCATAAGCTCTAAGACTCACAAAGCGAACCAAACAAGAACCAAAAAACATGATGCAAGGATGCAATGGTTTGAGCTCTCTACTAACGATACAATCAAGCTACCAACTTGAGAGCCCCCCTTGATAGTACGGCAAACGATCCTATAACCCGGTCTCCCAACTACCACCACGAGATCGGTAAAATAGAAAACCTATCAAGGGCAAACCTTTGCCTTGCACATGGTCCACTTGAGCTAGATGATGACGATCTTGACTCCCTCAAGTTGGACCACCTTTCTTGATTGCGTTGGCTCGATGAAGACTAGATGATTGCTCCCCCATAGTCCACTATGGGTGAGCCACTCTTCGGCACATCTTCACAAGTCCATTGACACCACAATGGATGGCAAGATTCAAGCACTTGATCTCTTCGTGATGCTCCACTTGAACTTGCACACGGCAATCTTGATGACGATCACCACTTGATGTCATCCTTTCCATGGGTTGTATGATATCTTCCTCTTGACGCAAGCCCATGGACACGTACCTAACCCCACATAGAACTCTCACATAGACCATGGGTTAGTACACAAAGTGCAATGGACAATGCTTACCATACCATGGGATCACTTGATCCCTCTCGGTACATCTTCTACGCTTTGTGAGTTGATCAACTTGATTCACTCTTGACTTAGTCTTGATCAACCTTGAATCTTTCCAACTCTCTTCATTTGGATGATGTCTTGAAGGTAAACATGAATGATCACACAATCTTCTTCTTCAAGACATGCTTGCAATAAGCTCAACACTCACATGACCAATCTTTGGATAATTCCTTAATAGCACCTTGGTCAACTCATAAACTCCTTGAAACCAACACATGGACTTCAAGAAAAGCCTATGGACAAAACCTTCAAATATAACTCAAGGCAACCATTAGTCCATAGAGATTGTCATCAATTACCAAAACCAAACATGGGGGCACCGCATGTTCTTTCAATCTCCCCAATTTTGGTAATTGATGACAATCACTTTCAAGAGAGTTTATACAAGGAGTTATGCATCACAATGCAATGCAACAACCAATGATGCAGGAGAATGAGATGCAAATGCTTAGGAACAAAACCAAAGCAAGGAGAAAACTTTGAAACCTTCTCCACAAAACTCTCTGAAACTTCTCCCCCATTGGCATCGATTGCCAAAATGGGCAAAAAGCTTAGAAGGCCAATATAAAACGTGTTCCTCCATAAATTGTGAATTTCTCAACAAGATAGTGGAATGCCATAGACATATCCAAAGGTAAATACTTGGAGGAATACAAACTATATTGAGGCACAAATATTGCTAACGAATGATATGCCACAAGGACATAACAAAGAGAGACACAAGCAATCAAGCAATGAAAAGATACCAATTGAAGCAAGCAACCAAAGGATATCAATTGAACCAACTAGACCAAAGATCCTACGAGCCACATGAATAAAGGATAATATGATATGAGCGAAGGAGTGTTCTAAAGAAACTAGAGAAGCTCCCCATGATTTGTGCACACATAAGAATTTTTGTATTTTGATACAAAGTGCACAAAATAGGATCATAGCTCCCCCAAAATCAATAGAAACATACAACAAGTGCAAGTGAGCATAAAGAAACTAAGCCTAGCACTTGCAACAAACATATGGTTGAGCAACATGTAAAAGAGGCAACTTAAGAATGGGCTCAACCAAAATGATGTGTGTGAGTCATGGCAAAGCACATGAGAAGACTAATATATGGATGAGCATAAGCATCAACATAGTCTTGAATGAATGAGATACACGGTGCAAAGCCTTTCATTCCCACACACAACTAAGCAAATGGGTTCACAAGAACACTAAATATGCAAAATGAATAACCAACACTTGTGACAACCCAAGGTGAAGATAGAAAGCATAAGCATCATCAAGACATGGGATACCAATTAAGATGGCAAAAGCCTCGTCAAGACAAGCATGAGGGAAATAATCTTGACCACACAAGAGTGCATCAAGATGCAATGAGATAAGACATGCACTCAAGGCAAAAGCTTTCATGGAGCCACCAAAGAAATAACATAAGAAAGACAAGGTGGATGTGAAAGAAAGGATATCATCTAGAGATGTAATTTCTCTCAAGCGTATAAGGGTCTAGGTAGACGAAATCATGACGATATATATCTACAAAGAAGGATGTACACCCGAAATAGTTACAACATGAAGGAACAAGATATCCAGAAGGAAGTCATACATATACCAATAAGATATGTGCTTGGAAGCATAGCCCAAGGCTAGATATGGTCTTATTGTATATAAATGAATTCCTACCACACAACCATCAAAGACATCGCAACTAGCAGCAAAAGATCATTGTTGGGATGCTTTGAGAAAGGAAACAAGTATCACAAGAAAGAAAGAATAACATGCCATGATACAACCTACACACGGTTGATGCAATAATGTGTGCATGTAGTAGATGATGATACTTGTTACCGAGATAGCATTGGAAGGATGTAGTAGATACCAATTGAAGGTAGAAAGTAGTTCATAGATCATCCTAGCTTGACTCCAATAAGCACATGGTGACAACACCTTCCTTTTGAATGAGCCGAGTATCCAATGCATCTCCAATTGTTCCTAGAACAACAACACAGACAAAATGGTACCCAAACTCATTGGGACCAAAGAGTTAGAGAACCAACAATACATAGGACAAACTCCACATAGATATGTGCATATAGATATGAAAATGAATCTCATGCACATCTCATCCAATTTGAGACTTGGTGGAGTTTCCCCTATATATTGGGTCAAAGAAAGAAAACATGCCAAAGGAACTACATGAAGTAAAAATGCATGCTCAAGACTTTCAAGAACCGATACCAAAATACAAGGAAAAACCAAGTGAAAAGGATACCAAATGGAGAAATCATCACTTGGAAGATATCATTAAAAGATACATCAAGGAATGAGATATCCATTGGAACACACAAAAAAGATGTCAAACTCCCAAAGGAGAGGATGGTTCCAAACAAACCAAGCTCTCTACAAAGTTTCATGATGGCACAAGGTACCAAAAAGGAGACGGCTTGCCTTCCACCCACACACACTTGATAAGGATCACAAGATGAGCATTTTTACAGAAAATAGGATAGCTCTCCCACGAGTTGTGCATTAGAGATAATTTGCATTTGAATACAAAATGCACAAGGTGGGATCACCACTTTCACTATATCTAGAAAACACTAGACAAGAACAAGAAATAAACAAGATCCACAAGTGGTATGGAAGACAATTGGAGTTGACACAAACCTTGGCAAGAGAAAAGGCAAATAAAAACAAAAGCCAATGTAAAGATGATCAATAAAATCTACCACACACAAGTGACTACCAATTGTTAAAAGACAAGAGGTAGATGGAAAGAATTCCCGGTGGTAGATAGCAAGGATATCCAACATCATCTTCACACCATACACAAGCAAATTGTAACTTGTAGAGCTAACATGCCACCTAGGAACATGATAATTTACAATATCAATTCTAGGTGACAATATCTCAAATGTACACATTTTCTAGGCTTGTAATATGCACATAGCATATTACTCCCCCATAATGTGATACAAATAAGAACTTAACAAGAGGCAATAAGAGGATCCAACAAGAGATAATCAATGGGATTTTTAGAATTTGAATTTCTCATGAGAGATATACCACCTAGGGACTAGATAATCTTGTAATATCAATACTAGATGGTATTCCTCATGTACACACATTTATAGGATTGTGAGGTGCACAAAGCATATCACTCCCCCATAAATGGATATTCCATTAATCTCTCACAAGAGCCAACTAGGATACAAAAAAGAAGCCTAAAGGCTCAACGCATGACACACACGTACATGATGTGCAAACCAACACACACATACTTGATTGCTCAAGATAAGCAAGTTGGCAAACACAAGCAAGGAACAAAACCAAAACATGCAAGGGGGCAAGTAACTTTCAATGTAAACAATTTAAGTACAAGTTACCATAAGGAGGCACATTGGATATAAGATAGAAACTTGATAATCCAATTGACTTGGCTTGAGACAATAAGAATGATGAAGTCCCCTTAATTGTTCCTAATGTAGACAAGTCTCCAATGCCCTCCATCAACACATATTGATCAAGTTTGAGCTTGGTGGTCCCCAACCAAGTTGGGTCCTAAGAGGTTAGTCACAATAGTCTTGGCTACCCAAATGGTTCTTTTCTTGACACCACTTTGAGTACCAACAAACTTGGAAAACACATTGCCAACCTTATCCTTCCTAAGAGAATAGATATCATCAATAATAATTGGGTTGGATAAGTTACCACTAGTGCATGAAGAAGCGACGTGACCTTTCTCACGACATAAGTAGCAATATCTACTCTTCACTTTCTTCTCACTTGATTTTTCCACAAGAGAAGCATTAGCTTGAGTCTTCTTTGGAAGTGGCCTTTCTTCAACTTGAGGTTGAGCATGAGATTGAACTTGTGGCCTCTTCCCTTGTTGCTTGTCACTGATGGCCTTCTTCTTCAATGGGCAAGATCTAACATGAGTCCTTCAATTTTGCACTTGAAGCAAATAATCTTGGCCGAATTCTTGACTTGTTCTTGGCCCTTCTTCTTGATTCTCTTGGACTTCTTCTTATTGGAGTTGAATCCAAGTCCACCTTTGTCATTGGGGTATTTTTGCACACTCAAGATATTGTTGAGTGTGGCCTTCCCTTCATGACACTTTTCCAAGTCTTTCTTCAAAGAAGTGACTTGTGCCTTGAGCTCTTTGATTTCCTCTACATGGTTAGTCTCAACACAAGCACTAGAGGAAGTATAAGCTTCATCGTGAGAGCAACAAGGCAAGGAAAGCAATTCATCACAAGATGTAGCAATGTTATGCATGGATGAATATGAGGACTAGCACAAGGCAATATAGCATTTTGACTAAAAGTAGTGCTAGTATCCACATGAGGCTCACTAGATGTTACCTTGATACTCATAGCCTCATGAGCTATCTTTAGCACATTATGGGATACTAGAAGATCATCATGAGAGCTTGAGAGCTTTTCATGACTTTCTTCCAATTTCCCATAATTGCTAGATAGCAACTCAAGTTGAGCCCGTAGCTCAACATTCTCCTTCAAAATGGATGCTTCACAAGTAATAGAGTTAGTAGCACAAGCATCATCATTAATACAAGAGGAGAAGGCAACTTGGCAAGCTCTTTAAATAAGAAGCTTCAAGTTGAGCATGAGACTCGGTGAGTTTGATGAGCTCACCCTTGATGACCCTTGAGCCATTTTCGAGGTGCTCAAAATCCTCAAGGAGTCTAGCATGAGCAACTTCAAGCTTAGCATTTTTAGTTTCAAAAACATTGGCCACCTCGAGAGCTCTATCATAGATTCCTTCATTCTAGATAATTCTAGAGCAAAAGTCTCCTCAAGAGATTCCTTGGTGGTTTGTTCAAGTTCAAGAGCTTGAGAGAGGTCCGCAATCTCATTAGCGTAATCACGCTCATGACCTTCCATTTTCTCAATGGTGACCTCATGCTCTAGATGAGATTCCAACTCCTCAATATATTTCTTGCCTCAATGGCAATGGACATATTTCCATGAAGTTGGAACGAGCAATTTTATTTTTATGAAGAGCTTTAAAAATCATTTCCCCCTTATTTTTAAGGAGGCAACATTATCATTCTCTTCATCATTATCCTCATCATCATTAGCATCAACATCATCATCAAGAGACATATTGGGATCCTTTATTCTAGATAGTTCTAGAGCAAAAGTCTCCTCAAGAGATTCCTTGGTGGTTTGTTCAAGTTCAAGAGCTTGCGAGAGGTCGGCGATCTCATTAGCGTAATCACGCTCATGACCTTCCATTTTCTCAATGGTGACCTCATGATCCTCTAGATGAGATTCCAACTCCTATATTATATTTCTTGCCCTCAATGGCAATAGACATGATTTCCATGAAGTTGGAACGAGCAATTTTATTCTTATGAAGAGCTTTAAAAATCATTCCCTATTAGAAGCACATCATCCATCTTGTTCCATGGAGTGTTGGGTTTCCTCTACATTGTTAGCACAACAATTCGAGGAAATAGATGCATTTTTATCATGGCAACAAGATATAGCAAGCATATCATCATGAGATTTAGTCAAACGATTTCTACATGATATGCAAGGACTATCAACACAAGCATGTGAAACATTTGGAGTGCTCGAAGTGCTAAAGTCCAAAGATGAAGCATTGCAATAAGAAAGTGATGAACGATTATCAACAATAAGCCCATTATCATCATTGCAATGAACACCACTACTCACCATGTCATTACCTTATGGCAAACCACATGTAGGTGAAGTAGAAGAAGTTGAGAACGCAACACAGCCGGAGGTGGAGGGAGAACGATCATCCTTACAAATCTTGGACACACCATATTTATTTTGAAGCTTTGTCCACAACTCATGAGCATCCCGGAATGGCATGAGTTCAAATATAACTACATTGCTCAAAGCATCAAAAATCACATTAGAAGCTTGAGCATTGAGATAAGAGTTTTTCTCATCCTCTAAAGATAAGCTTTGAGGATACTTTGGAGGAGAAATACCCATATCTACAATTCGCTCTAAATTTGGGTCCATGACCCTAAAGATATTAAGCATGCGAATTACCCAAACATCAAAAGTTGTGCCATCGAAACTAAGAGTGTCAGAGAATCCTAATCCCCTAGTCGACATCTTTACTCTCTAGGCGGTTAAGCCCAACAAAGAGAGACGAGGCTCTGATACCAATTGAAAGATCGAGGATGTCGCCTAGAGGGGGGAGGGTGAATAGGCGCTTTAAAATTATTACGGTTTAGGCTTGAACAAATGCGGAATAAACCTAGCGGTTAATTTGTCAAGCAAAAAACCTAAAACAACTAGGCTCACCTATGTGCACCAACAACTTATGCTAAGCAAGATAAGCAACTATGTGATAGAAAGATACATGACAAAGAACAATATGGCTATCACAAAGTAAAGTGCATAAGTAAAGGGCTCGGGTAAGAGATAACCGAGGCATGCGGAGATGATGATGTATCCCGAAGTTCACACCCTTGCGGATGCTAATCTCCGTTGGAGCGGTGTGGAGGCACAATGCTCCCCAAGAAGCCACTAGGGCCACCGTAATCTCCTCACGCCCTCGCACAATGCAAGATGCCGTGATTCCACTAAGGGACCCTTGAGGGCGGTTACCAAACCCGTACAAATGGCGACCCTTGGGGGCGGTCACCGAACCCGTACACTTTGGCAACCCTTGGGGGCGGTCACTGGTACCCGTCAATTGCTCGGGGCGATCTCCACAACCTAATTGGAGACCCCGACGCTTGCCCGGAGCTTTACACCACAATGATTGAGCTCCGACCAACACCAACCGTCTAGGGCGCCAAGGCACCCAAGAGGAACAAGCTCTAGGGTGTCCAAACACCCAAGAGTAACAAGCTCAAGGGTACCAAGAACCCAAGAGTAATAAGCTTCTCAACTTGTAACTTCCACGTATCACGAGGAGAACTCAAACCGATGCACCAAATGCAATGGCAAGGGCACATGGAGTGCCCAAGTCCTTCTCTCTCAAATCCCACCGAAGCAACTAATTCTAGGGAGGAAGATGAGAGGAAGAACAAGAAGGAGAACACCAAGAACTCCAAGATCTAGACCCAATGGGTTCCCCTCATATAGAGGAGAAAGTGATTGTTGGAAATGTGGATCTAGATCTCCTCTCTCTTTTACCTCAAAAACTAGCAAGAATCCATGGAGGGATTGAGAGTTAGCAAGCTCGAAGAAGGTGAACAATGGGGGAAGAACACGAGCTCAAAGGATGAGGTTCAATGGGGAAGAAGACCCCCTTTTATAGGTGGGAAAAAATCCAACCGTTATGCTCACAACCCGCACAGAGCGGTACTACCGCTCCAAGGAGCGGTACTAAAAAATACGTCTGTGCCTACCTCCGCTGAGCAAAACATGAGATTTTTGGTCAGGAGTGGTACTACCGCTCAGGAGCCACGGTAGTACACCTCTAGAGTTGTACTACTGCTCAGGAGCCGCGGTAGTACCACTCTGGAGCGGTAGTAAAAATTTACATCTGCTCGAGTCGCGGTAGTACCGTTGCAACCTTTACCAAAACAGCCACAACTTTTGCAAACGGACTCCAAATTCAGCGAAACCAAGTTTGTTGGAAAGCTAACGACATGGGATAACACAATATTGATAGAAATATCAATAAGAATCAAATGATAAAAGGACCATAAGAAAATGGTGAGAACCCTTCCTCGGATAAGACCGGTAAAACCTCCAACACTGAAAACATCATAGAAGACACATGCGAACTCCGTTTTCGATGAACTCAAGCTTGTCATCAAGATGACCATAAGCTCTAAGACTCACAGAGAGAAACAAACAAGAACCAAGAAACATGATGCAAGGATGCAGTGGTTTGAGCTCTCTACTAACGATACGATCAAGCTACCAACTTGAGAGCCCCCTTGATAGTACGGCAAACGATCCTATAACCCGGTCTCCCAAGTACCACCACGAGACCGGTAAAATAGAAAACCTATCAAGGGCAAACCTTTGCCTTGCACATGGTTCAATTGAGCTAGATGATGACGATCTTGACTCCCTCAAGTTGGACCACCTTTCTTGATTGCGTTGGCTCGATGAAGACTAGATGATTGCTCCCCCATAGTCCACTATGGGTGAGCCACTCTTCGGCACATCTTCACAAGTCCATTGACACCACAATGGATGGCAAGATTCAAGCACTTGTTCTCTTCGTGATGCTCCACTTGAACTTGCACACGGCAATCTTGATGACGATCAACACATGATGTCATCCTTTCCATGGGTTGTATGATATGTTCCTCTTGACGCAAGCCCATGGACACATACCTAACCCCACATAGAACTCTCACATAGACCATGGGTTAGTATACAAAGTGCAATGGACAATGCTTACCATACCATGGGATCACTTGATCCCTCTTGGTACATCTTCTACGCTTTGTGAGTTGATCAACTTGATTCACTCTTGACTTAGTCTTGATCAACCTTGAATCTTTCCAACTCTCTTCATTTGGATGATGTCTTGAAGGTAAACATGAATGATCACACAATCTTCTTCTTCAAGACATGCTTGCAATAAGCTTAACACTCACATGACCAATCTTTGGATAATTCCTTAATAGCACCTTGGTCAACTCATAAACTCCTTGAAACCAATACATGAACTTCAAGAAAAGCCTATGACAAAACCTTCAAATATAACTCAAGGCAACCATTACTCCATAGAGATTGTCATCAATTACCAAAACCAAACATGGGGGCACCGCATGTTCTTTCACTGTTGATAATCAATAATTGGACACTGTTTGTCATATATTATCAGAGATTTGTCTTTTGTGTGTTCCATGTGATAATTGTCAGGGGTTGGGTGCGACATATGCCAACGGATGGCTTATCATGGTGGGGGCGAGTAGAACATCGCCGGTGCCTGGAAGCGGGATAAGGCGTAGACACGTACGCCGACGAACTTTACCCAGGTTGGGGGCTCTCCGTGGAGATAATACCCCTACTCTTGCTCTGCGGGGTCTCCGCATGATCACTAAGGCACTAGTGCTACAAGTTGCTCCTTGAGCTGCGTCTAGAGGTAGGAGAAGGCACGACTAGCTCTTCCCTGCCCTAGGTAACTGGCTAGTTCTATCAGAGTTGGACCCCTTTGCATGGGTGCCTTGGGGGGTTTATATAGGCCTACCCCCAGGGGTACAATGGTAATCTGTCCAGGTGCTGGGCCCGGCTGTCAGCGTCTCCGGCCTCCGGCTTCTCCGCCGACCGTTGGGGCCTGCCGCCTGGCGGGCCCCGCCGACTGGTTGGTGGCTGCTCACTGTAGCTGTGCCGTTGATGACGAGGGCCTGGTCATCTTTAGCGTGGCTACAGTCCCGCCGCCTGGTGGGAGATCACTGTAGCCACACCTGGTCTCATCAGCTTAATCGCGTGCTTGCCTTGGGGCAAGGGACGACCACCTGCTGGAGGCCGGCCCTGCCCGAGTCTGACTGGTTGGGATTCCGCCGTCTTCCATGGAGTCTCTGCCCGATAGGGCTCACCGCTGGCAGGCCATATCGACAGGCCATCATGGGGAATAGGACTCCACCTGCTCGGAGCGACGTCAGGGGAGACATGGCATAGTGCCCTGATAACCCGCAAGTATACGGATCACAACAGTTTTGGATAAGTAAGAGTGTCGAACCCAACAAGGAGCTAAAGGTAGAATAAATATTCCCTCAAGTTTTATCGACCACCGATACAACTCTACGCACGCTTGACGTTCGCTTTACCTAGAACAAGTATGAAACTAGAAATACTTTGTAGGTGTGAAAGGCTAGGTTTGCAAGACAATAAAGATCATGTAAATATAAACTAGGGGCTATTTAGATAAAGATGCAATAAAGTAAATATTAGTAGAGAGCTTTTTGTTACGAGAAAGTTATTTGTCCAAGGCAATCGACAACTAGACCGGTAATCATTGTTGCAATTCTATTTGAGGGATAGGCATAAGCTAACATACTTTCTCTACTTGGATCATATGCACTTATGATTGGAACTCTACCAAGCGTCCGCAACTACTAAAGATTCATTAAGGTAAAACCCAACCATAGCATTAAAGTATCAAGTCCCCTTTTATCCCATACGCAAACAACCTACTTACTCGGGTTTGTGTTTCAGTCACTCACGCAACCCACCATAAGCAAATCATAAACATATTGCAAACCCTACAGAGGGAATCCCTCACGCTTGCGCGACACGGAGGGCACAATAGGACAACACCAATAATAAAACATGCAACTCAAACCAATCACGATCATCAATTAACCCATAGGACAAAACAGATCTACTCAAACATCATAAGATAGCCATACATCATTGGGAAATAATATATAGCGTTGAGCACCATGTTTAAGTAGAGATTACAGCGGGTAAGAGATAGGTTACACCGTTGCATAGAGGGAGGAAGAGTTGGTGATGAAGGCGGTGAAGTTGTTGGTGAAGATCGGCGGTGATGATGATGGCCCCCGGCAGCGCTCCGGCGCCACCGGAAGCAAGGGGGAGAGGGCCCCCCTTCTTCTCCTCCTTCCTTGACCTCCTCCCTAGATGGGAGAAGGGTTTCCCCTCTGTTCCTTGGCTCCCATGGCATGGGAGGGGTGAGAGCCCCTCCGAGATTGGATCTATCTCTCTGTTTCTGCGTTCTCTGATTCTACCCCTTCACCGTTTCCTTTATATGTGGAGATTCGTAACTCCGATTGGGGTGAATCTTTCGCCCAGATTTTTCTCACAAAATTAGCTTTCTTGCGGCAAAAGTAGAGCCTCAACTGCCTTACGGGTGGTCCATGAGAGCCCAGGGCACGCCCAGGGGTAGGGGGCATGCCCCCCTGTCTCGTGGCCACCTCGGACACTCTTTCGCGTTGATTCTTCCTCCCAAAAATCATAAATATTCCAAAAAAAATCTCCGTCCGTTTTTATCCCGTTTGGACTCCATTTGATATTGGTTTTCTGCGAAACATAAAACATGCAACAGACAGGAACTGGCACTGGGCACTGGATCAATATGTTAGTCCCAAAAATAGTATAAAAAGTTGCCAAAAGTATATGAAAGTTGAAGAATATTGGCATGGAACAATCAAAAATTATAGATACGACGGAGACGTATCAGCATCCCCAAGCTTAATTCCTGCTCGTCCTCGAGTAGGTAAATGATAAAAAAGATAATTTTTGATGTGGAATGTACCTAGCATAATCTTGATCATATGTCTAATCATGGCATGAATATTAAGACACGAGTGATTCAAATCAATAGTCTTTCATTTGACATAAAAACAATAATACTTCGAGCGTACCAATAAAACAATCATGTCTTTTCAAAACAACATGGCGAAAGAGAGTTGTCCCTACAAAATCATATAGTCTGGCTGTTGCTCTATCTCCATCACACAAAGTATTTAATCATACACAACCCCGATGACAAGCCAAGCAATTGTTTCATACTTTAGTAATCTCAAACTTTTTCAACTTTCACGCAATACATGAGCGTGAGCCATGGATATAACACTATAGGTGGAATAGAAAATGATGGTGGGGGTTATGTGGAGAAGACAAAAAGGGAGAAAGTCTCACATCAACTAGGCGTATCAACGGCCTATGGAGATGCCCATCAATAGATATCAATGTGAGTGAGTAGGGATTGCCATGCAATGGATGCACTAGAGCTATAAGTGTATGAAAGCTCAAACTGAAACTAAGTGGGCGTGCATCCAACTTGCTTGCTCATGAAGACCTCGGGCATTTGAGGAAGCCCATCATCGGAATATACAAGCCAAGTTCTATAATGAAAATTCCCACTAGTATATGAAAGTGAAAGCATAGGAGGCTCTCTCTATGAAGAACATGGTGCTACTCTGAAGCACAAGTGTGGTAAAAGGATAGTAACATTGCCCCTTCTCTCTTTTTCTCTCATTTTTTTTATTTTTTTCCTTTTTTCTCTTTTTTTTATTTATTTTTTTCTTTTTGGTGGGCTTCTTTGGCCTCTTTTTTTATTTGGGCTTCTTTGGTCTCTTTTATTTTTCTTTAAGTCCGGAGTCTCATCCCGACTTGTGGGGGAATCATAGTCTCCATCATCCTTTCCTCACTAGGGCAATGCTCTAATAATGATGATCATCACACTTTTATTTACTTACAACTCAATATCTAGAACAAAGATATGACTCTATATGAATGCCTCTGGCGGTGTACCGGGATGTGCAATGATCTAGCGTAGCAATGACATCAAAAAACGGACAAGCCACGAAAACATCATGCTAGCTATCTTACGATAATGCAAAGCAATATGACAATGAAAAGCTCAAGTCATGTATATGATGATGATGATGAAAGTTGCATGGCAATATATCTCGGAATGGCTATGGAAATGCCCTGATAGGTAGGTGTAAGGGCATATTTATCCCCAAGATGTTTTGGTGATTGATGACAATGCTTTTGCGGACTAATCGTGTGCGTTGAGTTCTTTCAGAAATTCATCCTTTGGCACGAGACGATTACTTCCCCTCGGTGTTTTATTCAAGACGGTGTAGCTCCTTCGTTTCTCTGCTGGTGGTCTAGTTTCGTAGGAGTCACCGTACTATCAAGAGGGGATCCGCTTTGGTAAGGCTAGGGTGGAATCAACACGTACACATCCTTATCACACCCGATGCTTCTTTCCGCTTCATTGGAGCTATCTTTCCTAATCTGTGCCTGCCTGTCCTGTCCCAGCGGTAGTACCGCGATCCTCAGCGGTAGTACCGCCGAAGCTCGTCAAGCGGTAGTACCGCTCCCTGAGCGGTAGTACCGCTTGCGAACTTCGGCCGTAGTACCGCAGTGGTTCCGGGCTACTACCGCCTCAATTCTCGACCGCTGTTTTTCATGTCGGGTTTTACGGTACTAGTAGCGGCAGTAGGGGCGGTAGTACCGCTCCAAGCGGTAGTACCGCCAATACTTCCGTGGTAGTACCGCTCTGGGGCCAGGACCCTGCATTTCTCGTCAGCATGGTAGTACCACTGGAAGGGAGCGGTAGTACCGCTTATCAGTGGTAGTACCGCCCTGCCCAAGCGGTAGTACTGCTCTGTGTGTGGCTGTTTGGGGGGTAACGGTTGGATTGTTTCCCCCACTATATAAAGGTGTCTTCTTCCCAAAAGTTGACTCACATCTTCCCCCAAAAGCTCCATTGTTGCTCCAAGCTCCATTTTCGCCCGATCTCTCTCCCTAGCCAATCAAACTTGTTGATTTGCTCGGTATTGGTTGAGAAGGCCCCAATCTACACTTCCACCAAGAGAAATTTGATTCCCCCCACTAATCCCTAGCGGATCTTGTTACTCTTGGGTGTTTGAGCACCCTAGACAGTTGAGGTCACCTCGAAGCCATACTCCATTATGGTGAAGCTTCGTGGTGTTGTTGGGAGCCCCCAAGTGTTGTGGAGATAGCCCCAATCTTGTTTGTAAAGGTTTGGTCGCCGCCTTCAAGGGCACCAATAGTGGAATCACGACATCTCGCATTGTGTGAGGGCGTGAGGAGATTACGGTGGCCCTAGTGGCTTCTTGGGGAGCATTGTGCCTCCACACCGCGCTAACGGAGACGTACTTCCCCTTAAAAGGAAGGAACTTCGGTAACACATCCTTGTCTTCACCGGCTCCACTCTTGGTTATTTCGTGCCTTTACTTTTGCAAGCTTAGTTCTGTTGTATCTATTGCTTACTTATGTGCTAGTTGTCATTGCATCATATAGGTTGTCCACGTAGTTGCATATCTAGACAACCTATTTTGTTGCAAGGTTTAAATTGTTAAAGAAAAGCTTAAAATTGTTAGTTGCCTATTGACGCCCCCCTCTATTCAACCATATCGATCCTTTCAATTGGTATCAGAGCCTCGTCTCTTTATTAAGGACTTTGCCGTCCGAAGAGTATGGTTGACACCAACGACGGTGCAGAGGAGCACTCCGGTGTGAATCCTATCTCGTCTATGGCCGATGGGGGAACCTCGGTCTCACGTGAGGAATTCAATGTGGCTTTAGACACATTGAAAACCTCCATGACGACCGAGGTTAAAAGCATGTTTTCTGAATTCCTAGAAGGACTTAAACTATCCACCTCGCCAATGAAAGTGGGTGATCCCACTAACAAGGTGACGGATGCCACCTCCGACAAGGGGGAAGCTAATAGTGAAAAAGGTCCTTCTACTAGTGGTAGAAATGGCTCCGGCATCTTTGCCCATGTGGAACCTCCTACTTATGGTGGACCGATTCCCACTACTCATTTAAATCATGCCGGTCCTCCTCCTAAGATTGTGAAAAATGAGGACTTTGATCTTGGGTTTATCATTTCAAGCGTCATTTAAAACATGTGAATACTAATCTTTGGAGAATTATAGAAGAAGGTTTCTATCCACATGAACCAAGCAACTTCACCCCTCGAGAAGCCGTGGATAATCAATTCAATGAGAGTGCTCTCTTCATCATCCAAGATGCAATCCTTCCCGAAGATCTCCCTCATCTTCGTCCTCATGCCATGGCTAAACAAGCATGGCAATGTGTTGTGTCTCTCTATCGAGGAAGTGCTAGCATTCAACGCTCCAACTATGAAGTGGTGCAAGATGAAGCCGATGAGTTTGCAATGAAAGAAGATGAAGAACCTCGTGAGCTCTTTCGAAGAGTGACCAAACTCGCGGTCGCACTCCGAGATCATGGGAGCAAGGACACAGATGACAATTGGATCAAGCGCAAGTTCCTCAAGGCCATGATGCCCTACAACAAGGCCATGTCCTCCTTCATTTGTCAAAGACCGGACTTCCACTCCCTAACCTCAAGTGAAGTGTTGGATGAGTTCGTTGCAATGAGCATCTTGGAAAAGACCGACAATGCGGTGCTCTGTTCTCAAAGGGCAAAGAAGCCCAACCTTGCCTTGAAGGCCAAGGTTAGTGTGGAAGAAGAAGAAGAAGAGGAAGATGAGGAGAGCAACCCCGAAGACACGAAGTATGATTATCATGAGCACATGGCTCTTGCCTCAAGACAATTTTGGAGTAAGAAGAATACAAGACCCAACTTCAACAAGAACAACTCAAGTGGCCTCAAGGGCAAGCAACAAGTTAGGACGTGTTTCAACTGTGGCAATGTGAGCCATTTCGTTGCGGATTGTCCTTACGAGAAGCGGGAAGACAATGGTGGCAAGTTCATCCGAAAAGACAAAGCCAAGTCCTTCCCCATCAAGAACAACTTCACCAAGAAGACTCGTACACGCGGGTTGGTAGTTCAAGAAGAATACCGTGAGGATGACGATGATGATGAAGATAGTGAAGCAACGGCTATGGCATCCGTTGCCATTGCCACAACTCCCCGGGTGTCTCTCTTTGATTCACCCAACGAGAACATCACCGCCAAGTGCCTCATGGCTAAAGCCACCAACAAGGTAACCCCCAACATCAAAACCATCATTATTCCTAGTCCTTCTTCGACGGTTGGCTTTGATGATGGTAAGGGGTCCCAAAGACACAAAGTATGATTATCATGAGCACATGGCTCTTGCCTCAAGACAATTTTGGAGTAAGAAGAATACAAGACCCAACTTCAACAAGAACAACTCAAGTGGCCTCAAGGGCAAGCAACAAGTTAGAATGTGTTTCAACTATGGCAATGTGAGCCATTTCGTTGCGGATTGTCCTTACAAGAAGCGGGAAGACAATGGTGGCAAGTTCATCCGAAAAGACAAAGCCAAGTCCTTCCCCATCAAGAACAACTTCACCAAGAAGACTCGTACATGCGGGTTGGTAGTTCAAGAAGAATACCGTGAGGATGACGATGATGATGAAGATAGTGAAGCAACGGCTATGGCATCCCTTGCCATTGCCACAACTCCCCGGGTGTCTCTCTTTGATTCACCCAATGAGAACATCACCGCCAAGTGCCTCATGGCTAAAGCCACCAACAAGGTAACCCCCAACATCAAAACCACCATTATTCCTAATCCTTCTTCGACGGTTAGCTTTGATGATGGTAAGGGGTCTAATGATGAGGTAAATGAATTTGAGTCCTTCATGAGTAAGCTCAAGGGCAAATCCAAGAAGCACTTCGTTGCTCTCTTGGAACAACTTGGTGAAGCCAATGACATGATCGAGGCTCACGAAGAAACCATCTCTAAGATGGAAGGTCATAGTCGTGACTATGCCGATGAGATATCGGATCTCTCTAATGCTCTTGAGGAAGAGCGTGGGCATCGTTTGGCTCTTGAGGAGTCACACAACGATGACCATGCCAAATTAAAGAAAGATCTTGATCATGCTCTTGTTGTGTCTCATGTTCTAACTTCCGAGAAGGCTAAACTTGGGGTTGATCATGCTAGACTCAAGGAGGAGTTTGATGTACTTGACAAGGCCCATAAGGTCTTGAAAGGTGCTCATGCAAACCTCAAGGAGTCTCATGCTCAACTCCAAGTTAAGATAACCAAGGAAAAGGCCACATTTCCTCACATGGTCTTAATTGATAATGCAAATGCTACTAACCCGTGTTGTGAGCATGTGCATCTTGTGGAGGAGAATGCCAAGTTGAAGGAACAACTCGAGAAAGGTCTTGTGTCATGCATACAAGGTGAGAAGAACCTAAATGACCTTTTGAGCAATCAAAAGGAAGTTGTGGGCAAGGAGGGAGTTGGGTTCTCACCCAAGTCCAAGAACAAGAAGAAGAACGAGGAGAAGAATAACAAGACCAAACGACCTCCCCCGCTCAAGCAAACTTTTGTGAAGGAGGGAGAGGGTGCTCCTAAGGAGAAGAAGAACAATACGAAGAGTGGTGATGCCAAAAAGGGCAAAGCCATCTCTCCCAACAAAGTCGGCGACTTTAACCCCTCTTATGTGTTGTGCCGTGCTAGTGATGGGCATGTTTATGCTAAATTTGTTGGTTCTTCTTATGAGTACATTGAATGGTCTATTTGGGTTCCTAAGACCCTTGTTACTAACATCAAAGGACCCATTACTAAATGGGTACCTAAAACCAACCATTGATCTCTTGTAGGTGTTTGCTTCCGGTGGGGGATCATGGTTGCTCGACAGTGGAGCAACAAATCATATGACCGGGAGCAAGGACTTGGTGGTGGACGTGCAAAAGATCCCATCTATGCCCACCAATGTCGAGTGGGGTGATGCCTCACATTCTAAGGTATTGGGTCTTGGCAAGGTTGTCATTTCTCATGATCTAACGATCGAGAAAGTCATGCTTGTTGAGTCCCTTGCGTTCAATTTACTTTCCGTTCGTCAACTCGCACTCATGGGCTTTGCCACCTTCTTTGATATTGATACCGTGGCCCTCTTGTGGAGCAAGACTCTTAAAGTAGCCTTTGTTGGGCATGTCGAGAACTGTCTCTATGTGATTAACTTTTCGGAGCAACCCACTAAGACCGCGACATGCCTAATGGCTAAAGTTGATGTGGGATGGCTTTGGAATCGCCGTTTAGCCCATGTCAATATGAGATCTTTGCAAAGTCTTCTCAAGGGGGACCATGTCCGTGGACTAACAAATGTTAGTTTTGCCAAAGATCGTGCTTGCAGTGCCTGTATCCAAGGAAAGCTTCATGAGACGGCTCACCCTCCCACGACTATCATGTACTCGAAGAGACCCTTGGAGCTCCTGCACATGGACCTCTTTGGGCCTCCATCCTTTGATAGTCTTGGGGGTAGAAAGTATTGCTTGGTGATTGTGGATGATTATTCAAGATACACTTGGGTATACTTATTCAAGAGGAAGAGTGAGACTCAACAAACCGTCATTGACTTTGCAAGTGAAGCTCAAAGTCAACATAATGCAAAGATCTTGACAATAAGAAGTGACAACGGCACCGAGTTCAAGAACTACACCTTGGATGAGTTTCTTAGTGATGAGGGGATCAAGCATCAATATTCTGCACCATATACCTCTCAACAAAATGGTGTTGCGGAGAGGAAGAACCAGACGTTGATGGATGCGGCAAGGACCATGATGGCGGAGTTCAAGTCTCCATACAACTTTTGGGCCGAAGCCATCAACACTGCATGTCATGCATCCAATCGGCTCTATCTCTGCAAAGGCTTGAACAAGACCCCTTATGAGATACTCACCGGGAACAAGCCCAATCTCAAGTACTTCCGGGTGTTCGGGTGTAAGTGTTTCATTCTCAAGAAAGGTGTTCGTTTGTCTAAATTTGAGTCTAGAGCTTATGAGGGCATATTTGTTGGTTATGCTACAAACTCTCATGCTTACCGTGTTTTCAACAAGTCCACCGGACTCATTGAGGAGACGTGTAACGTGGAGTTTGACGAAAATAACGGCTCCCAAGTGGAGCAAAGTGGTACTTGTGATGTAGGTGATGAAATTCCTCCCCAAGCCATAAGAAGAATGGGTATTGGTCATATTCTACCCATTGAGGAACCCCTTGTGGCCGAAGGAGAAGGACAATGCTCCACTCAAGTGGAGCCTTCACCTACTCAAGACCCACACGCTTCCGAAGAACAAAGTGTAGGCCCTCAACCTCGGGAACAAGACCAAGGGCAAGATCAATCTCAAGATGATGGTGAACCTCTAAATGATGCCCAAGGTCAAGTTCTCCCCCTCGAGAAAGTTCAAGATCATGAGCAAGCTCAAGATCAAGAACAAGCTCAAGACGACGCTCAAGATGATCAAGTTAACCCTCCTCCTTCCACATCCGAGGAGGAATTAGAGCATCGTGCCACGAAGATTGCTTCCAAACTCACCACCAAAGGCCATCTCATGGAGAATGTGGTTGGAAGCCTAAGAAAGGGGGTAAGCACTCGTAGACAATTAGCAAACTATTGTGAAAATCACGCGTTTGTCTCTTGTGTTGAACCCCAAAAGGTCTATGAGGCGCTCGAAGACTTGGATTGGCTCAATGCCATGCATGAAGAACTCAACAACTTCGAATACAACAAGGTGTGGAGGTTGGTGCCAAGGCCTTCGGGGAACCATAACGTCATTGGAACCAAGTGGATCTTCAAGAACAAGCAAGATGCTCATGGGAACATCATTCGCAACAAGGCAAGATTGGTAGCACAAGGCTATTCCCAAGTCGAGGGTATCGACTACGGTGAAACCTTTGCTCTCGTTGCTCGCCTTGAATCCATTCGTTTGTTGATTGCTTATGCTTCCCATCACAACTTTAAGTTACAACAAATGGATGTGAAAAGTGATTTTCTTAATGGTCCTATTAATGAGTTGGTTTACGTCAAGCAACCCCCCGGGTTCGAGGATCCTTACTTCCCGGATCATGTGTATCAACTCGATAAGGCACTTTATGGCCTTAAACAAGCCCCACGTGCGTGGTATGACCACCTTACCGAGTTGTTACAAGATCGTGGATTTGAAGTAGGGCAAATCGATCCCACTCTTTTTACTAAGAAGGTCAAAGGGGAGTTGTTTGTGTGCCAACTATATGTTGATGACATTATCTTTGGTTCCCCTAACAATGCTTTCAATGAAGAATTTGCCTCTCTCATGACCTCTAAGTTCAAGATGTCTTCGATGGGAGAGTTGAAGTTCTTCCTTGGTTTTGATATCAAACAAAGAAGAGAAGGTACCTTCATCAACCAAGCCAAGTACACTCAAGACATGCTTAAGAGATTCAAGCTAAGTGATGTCAAGCCGGCCTCTACTCCGATGCCCACCAAGTGCCAACTTGACATTGATCCCAATGGTAAAGCGGTGGATCAAAAGGTATATCTCTCCATGATTGGTTCCTTGCATTACCTTTGTGCATCTAGTCCGGATATCATGTTGAGTGTGGGAATGTGTGCATGATTCCAAGCCCCACTAAAGGAAAGCCACTTTGTAGCGGTCAAGCGAATCTTTCGATATTTGGCTCATACCCCAAACTTTGGCCTATGGTACCCAAGAGGAGCTAACTTCAAGCTTGAAGGATTCATGGATTCTGATTGGGCGGGAGACAAGGTGGATAGGAAGTCCACTTCCGGAGGGTGCCAATTTCTTGGTTGCTCTTTGGTAAGTTGGTCTTCTAAGAAGCAAAGTTGTGTATCTCTCTCGTCCACCGAAGCGGAATATGTGGCGGCCGGTAGTTGTTGTGCACAACTCTTATGGATGAGGCAAACTTTAAAGGAGTACGGTGTCATTTGTGACAAAGTGCCTCTTTGGTGTGACAATGTAAGTGACATCAAGATTTCTCTCAACCCGGTGCAACACTTCAAGACGAAGCATATTGAGATTCGGTATCACTTCATCCGGGATCACATTAGGCGAGGGGAGGTCGAGCTCAAGTATGTCAACACTCATGATAACCTTGCAGATATTTTCACAAAGCCCTTGGATGAAGCAAGATTTGGTGAGTTAAGGCATGAGCTAAATATCATTTATTCGAGCAATGTGACTTGAACCCGTGCACCCCCCACCACACTCAACTTGTTGTCTAGTTTAGATGTAGGCATGGACATAGGGGGAGTGTTGTTCTGTCAATGAACTCTCCCTCCCCCCATTATGCATAATTTGATCTAGTCTTTCACTTTAACCATATTTTTATGGTACTAGTGCTTCAAGGACGAGTTTTGGTCATGGGTCCAAGGTTAAAATCTTCGCGATGCCATACCTCTTGACTCAAACATAGGTGGCCTCGGCCACCGCCCTCTCTTGAAGAGGTGTGTTTTGGTCCATTGTTAGTGTGTTTGTGGCCTTGCTGGTCTTCCTCTTTCTTGCCTGTGTTTTTTTCCGTTCTTTTTGAGCTTAAGCCGTGTGTCTAGAGGCCTGTGGTTGTTGAGCGGTACTACCACTGGTGGTGTGCGGTACTACCGCTCTAAGCGGTAGTACCGCCCACCAGCGCGGTACTACCGCTGCGAGGCGGGGGCAGGGGGTTATATCGGGGCAGGGGGAGTTTTCTTCTCCGCCATACCCATTCGCTCGCCCCCACGCCCTGTTCATCTCTCCAGCAACCAGCGCCGCGGGAGGGCTCCAGCGGATCTCCCTCTCCGGGGCGCTCCTCTCCATTTCCTTCGGTGGAGATGATCCCCACCTTGTCCTCTTGCCATGGATGCCGGTATTGCCCCCGTTCCCTCTCTCTTCTTGTCTAGATTTCCAATCTAGCATCTTAGGGGAAATAGTAGTTGCATCTCTAGATTTTTGGCCAAATCTAGGCTTGATTAGGATGGAGAAGGCATCTAGGCAGTTTGGATTGGTGTTTGGTTGGAGTTTTTTTGAATTTGGTAGGACGGTAGTGTCGGATCTGACCACGGCAGTAGGAAACTGCTGTTTCCCATCCCGAGCGGTACTACCGCTCCCTCTGGAGCAGTACTACTGCTTTGAGCGGTACTGCCGCTCACAGGTCGTGGTACTACCGCTCTCTACCAGGTTCCACCATACTTTTACTAATCAGTGATCCTTTTTGGTTGTGTTTGGTGGCTTATGCTCGTTCTTTCTGGTTGTTTGCGTGTTCTTGTGTGTGGTTCCAGGTGATGAGCTTCCTGAGCATCAGGCTCGGCGTGTCAACCCCGATCGTGCCACGTCCAAGCGGTACCGCACAACTGAGTCTGCAGGAGGTTCCTCAAGTGCTCCTCCTCCACCCCAACTCCAGAAGAAGCCTGGTGTCAAGCCAAAGCAATCTGGCAAAACTGTGCCAGAAATGCCAGCCAAGGAGTTCTGGGCAAGACGTCGCCGCAACCCCTATGAGGCAGAGCAAGATCCCACTTTGGTCAACCGTCTGTTCTGGAACAGGTTTCAGTTTGCCATCTTCTTTGATGTTCTCAAGGCCAAGAAGAACCTCTTTGTCAACATGCACTCCATCGACACCGACCATATGGAGAAGGATCCTGAATACTTTGGTGAAGCTCTTCAGATGTGCACTCAACTGAACATTCTTGGTGTCATGCAATTCAACAAAGATTATGATGCTGATATTGTGGCCCAATTCTATGCCACGGTTCATCTTGGGACTGATGAGGACAGGACACTGACTTGGATGACCAATGGCAAGTTGCTTTCAGTCAAGTGGAAGGCGTTCATGGAATTGATTGGGGTGGAAGATCAAGGGCTTGCGTCTCCTGTCGGCTTTTGCCCACACCGCAACACCACCGCCACTCACAAGCAAGCTCTATGGTCCTACTGCACTTTGAAGATCAACCCTGAGACGAAGAAGGAAACATATGAGCTTACTGCCTTTTTGGACATTCTTCACCGTGTCTTCCGTGAGACTCTTTTCCCTCGCATCGGGAATCTGGATATGGTTCATTCTTATCTCGTGGACATGCTTCTTTTCTGCTAGCGTGAGAAGGAACAAAACACTGGAGAGTCCTTGGATATATCCCATGTTATGTGGTCTGAGCTTTTATCTGCTATCTCCGAGCGCAAGTGCCCGATTTATGGTCCGTTCATCATGCTGCTTATTGAGAAGGCCTGGGGTCGTGTCTATCCCAAGGTGATGCTAGAGACCGGGGAGTTGGTTTCTCACGACTGAGGCTGAGGCTGAGGCTGAGACTGAGACCGGGGAGTTGGTTTCTCATGACTAGCGTCTTAGGAAGAAGGACAACTGGGGCTCTTAGGTCCCTAAATCTGGAGTTCCTTCGTCTGCTACTACCATGGAGGCTGAGGCTGAGGCTGAGGATGATGATGACTATGTGCCTTCTGCGGCAGAGCCCTCTTGGGTAAAGAAGCTCAAGCTCAAGATGAAGAAGTTGTTCTGCATGGAGGCTCACGGTCAGTACATGACTCATGTGGGTGAGAAGAAGGCCCATCGTCGTCACAAGGAGCTCATGCGTCAGTTGGGTGCCACCGTTAACAGTGGATCTGAGGACCAGCTTACTGAGGAGGAGGAGTGGATTCAGCAGCACTGCCCGTGGACCGATTCTGATGCCGAGCACTTCCCGACAGACGATGGTGGCGCAGACGATCCCGCTGAGACCTGATATTTGTGTCCCTCTCTTGCTATCACCTGGAGATGTAGCAACACTCCCTCTCCTTTTTGGTGTCTCGATGCCAAAGGGGGAGAGAGTTTAGGGATTTGTGTTGTGTCTTCCGTCTTCTGTGTTTTCTCGCTGTTTGCCTTGTTTGGTTTGTGTCTGGTTTGTGTCAGTGAGACCTAAGTTCCAGTCATATGGTGTGAGACATATGCTACCTTATCTTTCGAGTATCATTATCTATGTCTATCTAGCTTATGAGTTGCATGCTTATCCTGTTATCTATGTTGCTTTCATATATCCTACTTAGGTAGTTGGTCTTTAAAATGTAGGGGGAGCGTTGATCCTGGTATCTGTGCCATGCAGTCCAAAGCACTTATCTAGACAGCACACATCCAGGGGGAGCCCTTCTACATTTTAGGACGGTGGGGCTTTGCGCCTATCCTATATCTTTCCTGTTTGTGCAAATCCCGTATTGTCATCAATCCACCAAAAAGGGGGAGATTGTAAGGGCATATTTATCCCCAAGATGTTTTGGTGATTGATGACAATGCTTTTGCGGACTAATCGTGTGCGTTGAGTTCTTTCAGAGATTCGTCCTTTGGCACGAGACGATTACTTCCCCTCGGTGTTTTATTCAAGACGGTGTAGCTCCTTCGTTTCTCTGCTGGTGCTCTAGTTTCGTAGGAGTCACCGTACTATCAAGAGGGAATCTGCTTTGGTAAGGCTAGGGTGGAATCAACACGTACACATCCTTATCACACCCGATGCTTCTTTCCGCTTCATTGGAGCTATCTTTCCTAATCTGTGCCTGCCTGTCCTGTCCCAGCGGTAGTACCGCGATCCTCAGCGGTAGTACCGCCGAAGCTCGTCAAGCGGTAGTACCGCTCCCCGAGCGGTAGTACCGCTTGCGAACTTCGGCCGTAGTACCGCAGTGGTTCCGGGCTACTACCGCCTCGATTCTCGACCGCTGTTTTTCATGTCGGGTTTTACGGTACTAGTAGCGGCAGTAGGGGCGGTAGTACCGCTCCAAGCGGTAGTACCGCCAATACTTCCGCGGTAGTACCGCTCTGGGGCCAGGACCCTACATTCCTCGTCAGCACGGTAGTACCGCTGGAAGGGAGCGGTAGTACCACTTATCAGCGATAGTGCCGCCCTGCCCAAGCGGTAGTACCGCTCTGTGCGTGGCTGTTTGGGGGGTAACGGTTGAATTGTTTCCCCCACTATATAAAGGTGTCTTCTTCCCCAAAGTTGACTCACCTCTTCCCCCAAAAGCTCCATTGTTGCTCTAAGCTCCATTTTCGCCCGATCTCTCTCCCTAGCCAATCAAACTTGTTGATTTGCTCGGGATTGGTTGAGAAGGCCCCGATCTACACTTCCACCAAGAGAAATTTGATTCCCCCCACTAATCCCTAGCAGATCTTGTTACTCTTGGGTGTTTGAGCACCCTAGACGGTTGAGGTCACCTCAAAGCCATACTCCATTGTGGTGAAGCTTCATGGTGTTGTTTGGAGCCTCCAAGTGTTGTGGAGATAGCCCCAATCTTGTTTGTAAAGGTTCGGTCCCTGCCTTCAAGGGCACCAATAGTGGAATCACGACATATCGCATTGTGTGAGGGCGTGAGGAGATTACGGTGGCCCTAGTGGCTTCTTGGGGAGCATTGTGCCTCCATACTGGTCTAACGGAGACGTACTTCCCCTTAAAAGGAAGGAACTTCGGTAACACATCCTCGTCTTCACCGGCTCCACTCTTGGTTATTTCGTGCCTTTACTTTTGCAAGCTTACTTGTGTTGTATTTATTGCTTGCTTGTGTGCTAGTTGTCATTGCATCATATAGGTTGTCCACGTAGTTGCATATGTAGACAACCTATTTTGTTGCAAGGTTTAAATTGTTAAAGAAAAGCTTAAAAATTGTTAGTTGCCTATTCACCCCCCTTCTAGTCAACCATATCGATCCTTTCAGTAGGTATGGTGGCTGTTTTGAGGAAGATATAAGGAGGCTTATGTGTGATAGAGCGTATCATATCACGGGGTTTGGATGCACCGGCGAAGTTTGCACCAACTCTCGAGGTGAGAAAGGGCAATGCACGGTACTGAAGAGGCTAGCAATATGTGGAAGGGTGAGAGTGCGTATAATCCATGGACTCAAGATTAGTCATAAAGAACTCATATACTTATTGCAAAAATCTACAAACCATTGAAAACAAAGTACTACGCGCATGCTCCTAGGGGGATAGATTGGTAGGAAAAGACCATTGCTCGTCCCCGACCGCCACTCATAAGGAAGACAATCAATAAATAAAATTGTGCTCCAACTTCATCACAAAGCGGTTCACCATACGTGCATGCTACGAGAGTCACAAACCTCAACACAAGTATTTATACTAATCCACAATCACCCACTAGCATAACTCTAATATCACCACCTTTATATCGCAAAACTATTGCAAGGAATCAAACATATCATATTCAGTGATCCACAAGTTTATGTAGGATTTTATGACTAACCATGTGAATGACCAATTCCTGTCATCTCTCTAAACAGATATAAGTGAAGAAAGAGAGTTTAATTCTTTCTACAAAAGATATTCCCACGCTCTAACAAATATAAGTGAAGCAAAAGAGTATTCTACAAATGGTGGTTGTCTATATGAAGAGAAACAGGCAATCCAAACTTCAAATGATATAAGTGAAGCACATGAAGCATTCTACAAAGCCATACTCAAAAGATTTAAGTGAAGTGCAATGAGTATTCTATAAATCAACCAAGGACTATCTCATACCAGCATGGTGCATGGAACAAAAATGAAAACTAAATGCAAAAGACGCTCCAAGACTTGCACATAATGCATGAATGAAACGAATACGAAAACATACCAATACTTGTTGAAGAAAGAGGGGATGCCTTCCGGGGCATCCCCAAGCTTAGACACTTGAGTCTCCTTGAATATTTACTTGGGGTGCCTCCGGCATCCCCAAGCTTGAGCCCTTGCCTCTCTTCCTTTTCCTCATATCGAGACATCCTCGATTAGACACTACATCCACACAAAACTTCAACAGAAAACCCGGTAAGATCCGTTAGTATAATAAAGCAAATCACTTACTCTAAGTACTGTTGCAACCCAATTCATATTTTGTTTTTGCATTGTTCCTACTGTAGCATAACTTTCCATGGCTTAATCCACTGATATAAATTGATAGATTCACCAAAACAAGCAAACTATGCATCAAAAATAGAATCTGTGAAAAACAGAACAGTCTGTAGCAATCTCAACATCCATCATACTTCTGGTACACCAACAATTCTACCAAAATTAGGAACAATAAACAAGTTGTATAGAAAGGCAGTGCAAAAAGAATCAGAACCAATTGACATTCCAAATAAAAATGTAAAATCGTGCACTACAGCCAAAGTTTCTGTCTTCCACCGTACAAACCAACAAGCATTGTAAACATCCCAAAGGCAAACCTTGGCACATTATTTTTATAATACAATGGAATTGTACAAGGGTATAATTATTTTTGTTGAGAAGTTTCTGTAATCAAGATTCACAAAGTTTCGGTGAGCATGAACAAAGTTCAAGGCTAGCTCCCACTTCAACGATGCTTGTCTTTCTCACTCTCACTTTCCTTTTTGAAAAGTTTTTAGGTTCCCCTCTTTATTTTTGTGTTTTTAAACTATATGAAAGCACTCAACAGAAATAAATGACTCTCTAAAACTTCCAGGTTGTCTCCCTGGCAGCGCTTTCTTTAAAGCCATTAAGCTAGGCATTTAGTGCTCAAGTAATGGATCCACCTGGATCCCAAGGTATATCGAAGCCAATTTTACTTAACAATGATTTGTAATTTAGTAGTGAGCACAAATTAACATATAGCATGCAACAATGAAGTATAAGTCTCTTTCTATGCATTGGCATGTCATAAAAGAACAATTCATGCACACCAAGTAAAGGCCAATGCATAGTATAAACAGTTTCTTGCAATTTCATCATATTGGAAACATAGAGAGGTGGAGAAATAGTTCCTCTCTCATAATAATTACAAGTAGGAGCAGCAAGCACATGAATATTACATTCATCAAAACCATCATGCGCAATGGTAAAAGGCAACCCATCTATATAATCCTTAATAAGCACAAACTTCTCCGATATAGTGTAGTAGGGAGAATTCAAAAAGATAATAGGATTATCATGCGTGGGTGCAATAGCAACAATTTCATGTTTAACATAAGGAACTATAGCAAGTTCATCTCCATAAGCATAATTCATATTGGCATCTTGGCCACAAGCATAGCAATCATCATCAAAAAGGGATATTTCAAGCAAATTCAAGGGATCATAGCAATCATCATAGCAATCATCCTTCGGTAAGCACGAAGGGGAATTAAATAATGTATGAGTTGGAGGGTTACTCTCATTAGAAGGTGGGCATGGGTAGCTAATCCGCTCTTCCTCCTTTTGTTCTTCGCTCTCCTCATCATCTTTTTCATCCAATGAGCTCACTATTTCATCAATTTCTTCTTCCATAGCTTCCTGCAAAATATTCTTCATAAAATCATTAATATAGAATTGTATTTATAATTTTCATAACAATATCCAAGTATAGCAAGATTTTCCGGCCTATAACCATCATCATCAAAAGCTTCATACTTTTCAAACAAAGCTTCAATATCATAGGCAGCCTTAAAAGCAACAAATTCTTCTATTTGTTCCACATCATAGTAATCATATATACCATTAGCATAGGAAGCTAAGGTTTAATTATCGTTAAATTTGCATGAAAAGGGGAGGTGTGGAGCCTCCACCCTAGAGCAACAAGTAATATCATATCTCAAGCATAGATTCCAGGCATACCAACGCAACATAATAAATTGATCCCATAATAGTTTCCCTTTTTGTGTCGAGCGATAATCCCTAAAGTATTCACGTTGATCCAACATGTCTCCCATTATAAAGTTGAATGGGGCTTTCTCAGGATTATCAAAGTAGTCCATAATATCTTTCACATAATGAGAATCGAGGGTTTTAGGAGTTACCCCATCTTCATGAGTAACAAGTACAACTATTTTTTTGGGTATTTTGCATTCCATATCCATAACTAAAGATAGAGAACAACTTAGAACAGCAAATAAAAATTACTTAGTGATAAAGCAAACAAGCACACACGAGAATATTCACCCCACGCTATGACTCCCCGGCAACAGCGCCAGAAAAAGGTCTTGATAACCCGCAAGTATACGAGATCGGAACAATTTTCGATAAGTAAGAGTGTCGAACCCAACGAGGAGCTAAAGGTAGAATAAATATTCCCTCAAGTTCTATCGACCATCGATACAACTATACGCACGCTTGACGTTCGCTTTACCTAGAACAAGTATGAAACTAGAAATACTTTGTAGGGCTAGGTTTGCAAGACAATAAAGAGCATGTAAATATAAACTAGGGGCTGTTTAGATAAAGATGCAATAAAGTAAATATTAGTAGAGAGCTTTTTGTTACGAGAAAGTTATTTGTCCAAGGCAATCGATAACTAGACCGGTAATCATTGTTGCAATTCTATTTGAGGGAGAGGCATAAGCTAACATACTTTATCTACTTGGATCATATGCACTTATGATTGGAACTCTAGCAAGTTTCCGCAACCACTAAAGATTCATTAAGGTAAAACCCAACCATAGCAATAAAGTATCAAGTCCCCTTTTATCCCATACGCAAACAACCTACTTACTCGGGTTTGTGTTTCAGTCACTCACGCAACCCACCATAAGCAAATCATAAACATATTGCAAACCCTATAGCGGGAATCCCTCACGCTTGCGCGACACGGAGGGCACAATAGGACAGCACCAATAATAAAACATGCAACTCAAACCAATCACGGTCATCAATTAACCCATAGGACAAAATGGATCTACTCAAACATCATAAGATAGCCATACATCATTGGGAAATAATATATAGCGTTGAGCACCATGTTTAAGTAGAGATTACAGCGGGTAAGAGATAGGTTACACCGTTGCATAGAGGGAGGAAGAGTTGGTGATGAAGGCGGTGAAGTTGTTGGTGAAGATCGGCGGTGATGATGATGGCCCCCGGCAGCGCTCCGGCGCCACCGGAAGCAAGGGGGAGAGGGCCCCCCCTTCTTCTCCTCCTTCCTTGACCTCCTCCCTAGATGGGAGAAGGGTTTCCCCTCTGTTCCTTGGCTCCCATGGCATGGGAGGGGCGAGAGCCCCTCCGAGATTGGATCTATCTCTCTGTTTCTGCGTTTTCTGATTCCCCCCCTTCACCGTTTCCTTTATATCTGGAGATCCGTAACTCCGATTGGGGTGAATCTTTCACCCAGATTTTTCTCATAAAATTAGCTTTCTTGCGGCAAAAGTAGAGCCTCAACCGCCTTACTGGTGGTCCACGAGAGCCCAGGGCGCGCCTAGGGGTAGGGGGCACGCCCACCTGTCTCATGGCCACCTCAGACACTGTTTCGCGTTGATTCTTCCTCCCAAAAATCATAAATATTCCAAAAATATCTCCGTCCGTTTTTATCCCGTTTGGACTCCGTTTGATATTGGTTTTCTGCGAAACATAAAACATGCAGCAGACAGGAACTAGCACTAGGCACTGGATCAATATGTTAGTCCCAAAAATAGTATAAAAAGTTGCCAAAAGTATATGAAAGTTGAAGAATATTGGCATGGAACAATCAAAAATTATAGATACGATGTTGACGAATCATGCCCCGTCGTGCGGAGATCTCTGCCTGTACGGAGCACTGTAGCCACGCCTGTCCCGAGCGCCGGGGCCGACGTCCTCCACTGCAGCCATGCCCTAGCTTGTACTCTCGAGGGGGGTTCAGTTGTATCGACGCCACGAGGCGGCCGCCTGCTTGATGCTGCCCTCTCCAGAGGTCGGCGGGCAGGAGCCGGCCACCCGCTGCGTTGTTGGCTGGGGTCGGCCGCCCTCTGGCAGCCGGCCGTAAGGCCAGCCGACCCCCAAAGGGCGGAGCTTCTGCTTGGGGCTCAGCTAGGCGGAGCTGGCCCAAAGTCTTGATAAGTCTTGGGACCTGGGTGAGGCTACCCATGGCCCATTACTCCGACAGTAGTCCCCGAAGCCGGCGAGGCATCGCGGTCATGGGGCTGTGAAGACTCAGCGGCTTTCCCCCCTCTCCGAGTTCTAGAGAGCGCTATGATCCGCCTTGCGGCGTACCGATATCTTGGCCCGACCTGCGGCGTGTCGGCCTTCTAAAGCTGTCCTCCACAAGGCGGAGTTGTCGGCCAATTTCGAACTTTTCAGCGGGAAGGTAGGTGGCGTGCCTATTAAGCTTCCTCCAGCCACCGCACGCTGTAGGGGCGCCACGCGGCGCCCGCCAGCCTGGCCAGCCTGCCATCCCACGCTCCTGATGGGACGTGACAGTGGGCCGGGCCCGCCACTACCGGGCCTCGGCGCACGGGCTGATCCACTGCACCGAGGCAGGCGGTTGCGGTTCCCGCGGTTATTCACTATGCAGTAAGTATGCGTGGAGATCGTGGGGACGTGGGGGCGTGGGCGCAGTTAATCCCACGTCCCACGTCCCACGCCCTGTCCCCTCGTCTTCATAGCCCAGGGGCTATAAGTAGGGGGAGGGAGGGGTGTGGCGAGGCTCGCGCGCCCCCTCCCACTTCTTTCTTCTTCCTCCCGCACTCTCCATCGTAGCTGCCTCTCACCGTGGTGCTGCTGCTGCCACCGCCGTTGCGCTCTCGCCCCTTCCTCGGCCATGGCGCGTGAGAAAGGCGGCGACTGGGATGGCTCGATGGTCATCGAGGACCATATCACTTTCCTCCGTGACACGCGCCGGATGCCCAACGCGGCATTCGTCAAGGTGCGGGTGCCGCCGGAGACGGAGATCTCGCCGGCGCCGCAGGGGGACGAGCGGGTCGTCTTTCGCTCGCACTTCCTCCGCGGCTTCGGCCTCCCGACAAGCGGCTTCTTTCGCTCGTTCCTCGACTTCAACCACCTCCAACCTCACCATATGATGCCCAATGCCATGACCCTGCTCTCCGCCTTGGTCATGGCATGCGAGGGCTACATTGGCATCCTCCCCACAATCGAGCTGTGGGGAGCGTTCTTCTATGGGAAGCTTGGCACCTCCACCAAGGACACGCCAGCCGAGTGCGGGGGCTACATCGCCATGCGCCGGCTGGCGAAACAGAACGCCTTCCCCACCATCAAGTTGGCTCAGTCGATGAAGATGTGGCAGCAGTCCTACTTCTACGTCGAGAATGTAGATCCTGCTGCCGACTTCCTCAACCTGCCGCCCTACGAGGCCGCCCCCCCACCGGGCTTCGGCCCAACTGGGGGTACAAGCCGAAGCCGGTGTCGGCGGACACGGCGGCCGCCATCGGCCGACTCCGGGTGCTCCAAGAGTCGGAGGGCCTCGTGGCCTCCGACCTCCTCGTCGCCTTCATCGAGCGCTGAGTCCTCCAACTCCAGAGCCGCCCCCATCCGATCTTTTGGATGGGCGGGCATCGCGATCCATGTCGGCTATGCACAAAAGGGATGCCGCCTGCCGAGGTCGCACGGATGGTGAACGAGATCTCCGACCTCAAGGTGCCAGAGGAGGACTGGTGGTACGGGAAGCGGCCATATTCCCGGCACAATCCGCCGCCTGCCGTAAGTCCCTTGATTTCTTCCTTTAGATTTGTCTTTTGGTCTTGCTTTCCTTGTGATTCGACTCCCTCTTCGGACGCAGATTTACATGTCCACGGCGGCAACCGCCATCGTGGGGCCGGGTGGTAACTACCACCCGGACAGGGCGGTGAGCGACGAGGATGACCCCAACTTGGGGGAGGCCGCCCTGGCGGACGACGCAACAGGCGGCAGTGGCGGCGGCGCAGGCGGCACTAGGGAAGGCGGCGGTGTGGAGACCTGGCCCGACGACGACGATGATGAAGACAAGTCGCGCCCCACTCGGAGCACGGCCAACACCGGCGCCGGACCCTCCACCGGGCCGCCCGCCCGTGGTGGCAAGAGGAAGCGGAAGCAAGGCGCCGCCTTGTTCGGCAGCGTGCCGAAAAGACCCAAGAACCCGGTCGCGGCGACCAGGCGACAAGAGGCCGCCGCCAAGGCGGTCAAGTATTAGAGGCATCCGAGGGTGCCCGTTATGGTGTTGGTGTAAGTGTCTTTCTCCTAACTTTTACTCCTTCCGTCGATCCGGCCTATCAGTAAATTCCTTGTTGTGTCTTCATATCTCAGGGCCCCTCTCACCCTCGAGAAGTCGGGCGCCGCCTCAGTCATCAGGTCGGCGACGACCTCTTCCACCAGCCGGCGGATTGATCCGGCTGCCGACCTGCGGGAGGCGACAGAGCGGAACACGCGGGAGGCACGCGATGAAGAGGCCGACCGCGTGGCGAAGGCGGAGGCGGATAGGGCCGCAGCTTCCATGGCGAGGAGGTTGGCGCAGGCGGAGGCCGAAGTGGCGGAGAGGGAGCGGCTCGCGGAGGCCGTGCATCGCCAAGAGCCGCTATTTGTGACGCCACTAAACACCGCGCCACCTCCGCTGGAGTTCAAAGCAACGAGCGGGGGAGCCGGCGGGGAGCACCCGGTCATGGAGAGGGAGGGCGGCGACGTGGCCATGCCTGACGTCTTCATGTCGCTGCCGCCACTGGATAGCAAAGCGCGGGTCGAGCAGCTGGCCGAGCCGCCAGTGCCGCCGGCTGGGAACATGGTGTTGACGGACCTAACTCCTCAGGTCCGCACACCCGTACGTCGTCGTCTCGAGAAGGCGGCCTCAGCGCCGCGACCGCTGGAGACCGGAGCCGCGAGCTCATCGATCCCCGACACCGAAGCATCCAGCGCCGTGTCGTCTGGCTGGGTGCGTGGAGGCAGGACGGGCGCCCTGAACCAGGCGTCCCTCGACGTCCAGGCCAAGCTCCGGGCTGAAGTCGAAGCCCTCAGGCGCTGCAACGAGGCATTCCTGGACTCGCGAGCTGCTATCCGCGTAAGCCTCCTGCTTCTTTTTCCTTTGATCTTCTTTCAATCCTTCGTGGGGGGCATGCCAGTGCACCCATTGGGTGTAGTCCCCAAGTTTCGGGCCGACTGCTGAGCAGGCGGTCCGGAACTTCATCTTATTGGAGCTAACTGTTGATTTTGTCCGGCATCCCCCTTCCGCAGGACTACCACAACCTCCATGCGGTCGCCTACAACTCCAGGGTTCAGGAGCTAGAGACGCAGACCGGCCATTTGTCCGAGAGCCGGCGTGAGTTTCTGCTCCTCTATTCTGCGGGGGCGCGCCAGCGCACCCGCGGGGTGTAGTCCCCGAGGTTCGGGTCGACTACTGAGCAGTCGGGCCGAATCTCCCCGGTTAGCTGCATGTATTTTGTTATTTGACTCATGCTCTTCCTTCTCTTTCTTTCTTCAGAGGCCAATGCCGCCTTGCAGCAGCAGCTGGGCAAAGCCAACACCGCCCTGCGTGGCAAGGTGGCGGAGTGCAGCAAGCTGACCGAAGAGCGGGACCGGCTGGTTGCTCAGCTTGCTGAACAGGCGAAGGCCCTCAAGGCGGCCCAATCGGAGGTGAAGACGAAGGAGGCGGACCTCCTCTCCGATTTTGAAGTCGAGCGTTCCGCCTGGGCCGACAGGGAAGCCTAGATGATGGCTTGCTTCAGCAGCATTGAAGACTTGGTCGACGATCAGCTTCATTCTCTTGGTTTTTGTTTCGAACTGTCAGCCCTTATCTAGGTCGATCTCTTGCTTATAACCTTGGCCTTTCTCTTCTTTTGACCAAAATAGATTTCTTCCCTGGCCACTCTGTTGCCGCGATCCAGATGATCAAGGCTCAGCGCAAAGAGCGGAGGGCGGAGGGCGTGCAGATCGCTGCTGACGCCCCCCGGACTCTCAACAAGCAGATCCTTAGCATCCAGGCCCGCCTTCGGCCTTCTCATCAAATGTTGCGCCGGCTTCAGCGTATCGGCGCCCAGGCAGTTTCCGCCCTCTGGCCAGGCCTGCCGGCTCCGGCACCCCAAGTCGGACTGCCGACTGGCTGGAGGTGGCGGTCGACCGCCTAGAAGCCTGGAAAGGCTCAGCAGCCTGGGCAGGAGCACGCCGGGCCTTGGAGTTCGTCAAGGCGTGGTACCCTGGGCTAGATCTAGCCTAGTTGACCACGTTCCGGTTGGAGGCGCAGGAGGAGCTGGCGGTGGTGGAAGCTGAACTCATCAACAGGGCGGCGGCGATCGCCGACTTCACCTATACCAGCGTCTTTGTCCCGGAGGTGGTCGAGGAGGGTGCCAAAGCGCTGCAGGTGTGGCTTGGGCTGAACCCGGAGGACAACGAGGATTCAGCCGAAGTCATCGTCTCCAGTGACGAAGGGGAAGAAGAAGAAGAGGAGGAGGAGGAGGAGGAGGAGGAGAGCGACGTCGACCTGCCGGAGGTCGGGGCGGACGGTCAGCCCCAGCCTGACTGGGCCTCAAGCAACAAGCCGCGCGCCAAGGCGCCGACTGTTACTGGAGACGGCCAAGCAGAGATCGATCAGCCCCCCGTTCCTCCGACGGACGCCACCGACTCCGTCATCCAGCCCTCCGCCGTCCCGACCGCCACAGCCGACTCTTCTGCCCAGACGGAGCCGCCTGCCACTCCAGTTGGCACAGCCGACTCCAGCGTCCAGCCGGAGCCTTCTGCTGCGCCAATCGGCACCGCCCAGCCGGAACCTTCTGCCGCTCCTTAGGATTTTCTCTTTTCCCTGTTTTACTTGAGTCTTGGACAACTTGGTTAAACTTCAGTTCCACCCGCGGGGTGTATGTCGAACTTTGTTTGAATGCCAGCTAGTAGGCCTTTATCTTTGTAAATATTCTATCATTGCTTATGCTTGTTGTGCCGACCTCTAGCCTTTCTTCCCTTTTTCACCTTGGTTTTTTCCTTTGCCGCCCTCCCTTGGCTATGCTCTTACCAGCCAAGAAGCCGCTCTGCGGACTGTGGCTGGGTTGAGTACTTTAGCCGTTTGTGGGAAGGCTAGTACTGAGCCATTCAGAGTGTTTGGTAATGAAAGTAGAGGCCGGCCGTCCGGCTGCTCGGCAGCCGGACGACTAGGTGCGATGCCGCCCTCTACTATATGTGTTCTCTTCCTTAGTCGTTTTTTCGTGTGGGGCACTGTTTTGCAACCTTTACCCGCCATACAGTCGCTCTGCAAGCTGTGGCTTCTGACAAAGGAAGTTTTTGGTGCCGACACACTACTTGTCCGGCTGCAGGAGGCGGCATATAGTAGAAGGCGGCGAGGCTCCGGGACGACTGGTCGAACCCGGTGCCAGGCGGAAGAAGTAAAACTATACATTCTCATAGGCATAACACTTATCATATAGATAAAAGAGGGCAGTCCCCGAGCTCTTCTCGGGGGACCCGGAGTCTTTATACATAGTACAAAAGGTAGCGTGATACATACTGCTTTCAACTGTAAAACCTTCGGAGGAGGTTTGCGTTCCATGGCCTCTCCGTCTCTTTGCCTGAATCATCTCTCTTGCACACTCTGGGCTTCTGGGCACCGATCAGATAGTAGGAATCGTTGACCAGAACTTTGCTGATGATGAAAGGGCCTTCCCAAGGTGCCGAGAGCTTGTGTTGTCCGGTTGTTCGCTGGATCAGCCGTAGCACAAGGTCTCCCTCTAGGAAGGCTCTTGGCTTCACCTTGCGGTTGTAGTATCGGCGTAGACTCTGCTGGTAGATGGCCGACCGGCTGAGTGCCAACAGCCGGCCTTCCTCCAGCAAGTCGACGCCATCTTCTCGCGCCTCCTTGGCATCCGCCTTGATGTAGATGGTAACTCTTGGGGAGTCGAATTCGATGTCTGTCAGGATGACGGCTTCGGCACCGTAGACGAGGAAGAGGGGCGTGAAGCCGGTTGATTTGTTCGGGGTTGTGCGCAAGCTCCAGAGGACGGCCGGCAGCTCGTCGAGCCAGCAGCCGGCCGAACGCTCCAGAGGCTCGACTAGTCGGGGCTTGAGGCCGAACAGAATGAGGCCGTTTGCACGCTCCACTTGGACATTTGACTGCGGGTGGGAAATGGATGCTAAGTCCAGGCAGATGCCCTGCGTTGCGCAAAAACGAGCCAAGGCTCCCTTGGCGAAGTTGGTGCCGTTGTCGGTGATGATGCTATGTGGTATGCCGTATCGCGTGGTGATGTCGGCGATGAAGGTCACGGCAGTCGGCCCATTCAGTTTCTTGATTGGTTTTGCCTCTATCCACTTGGTGAACTTGTCCACAATGACAAGCAAATGAGTCATGCCACCACGGGCCGTCTTGAATGGTCCTACCATGTCCAGCCCCCAAACAGCAAAGGGCCATGCTATGGGGATGGTCTTGAGTGCAGAAGTCGGCAGATGAGGCTTGGAGCGGAACCTCTGACACCCTTGACACTTCTGAACCAGCTCTTTGGCTTCTTCTAGAGCAGTCGGCCAGAAGAATCCATGGTGGAAAGCCTTGGCCACGAGTGATCTTGAAGCCGTGTGGTGGCCACACTCACCTTGGTGGATATCCCTGAGTATTGCTTGTCCTTGGTCCGGCTCCACACAGCACTAGTAAACTCTGGTGACACTTTGTCGTGCTAGCTCTCTATTGACTATGGTGTAGGCTGCAGCTTGCCTTTGCACTTGTCGGGCCGAGGTTTCATCAGTCGACAGCTCTTTATTCACCAGGAACTTGAGAATTGGCTGAGCCCAAGACGGCACTGCAATTTCTTCGACTGCTACTACCGCAACTTATATGAGGGCGGTTGGGTCGGGAGGCGGTGGGTTGGCAGCAGCTTCCACCTTCTGTGCTGGAGAAGTCCCCGGGCCGACTGCTGAAGTCCCCGGGCCGGGCTCTAAAGTCCCCTAGCCGGGTGCAGCTGCAGCAGTCCCCGGGCCGCCTACCGAAATCCCCGTGCCGGCCTCTGGGACTGTCAAGTCAGGTCCGACTGCTTCAGGAGGGGCCGCACGAAGATGGAATCTGAGTCAGGAGATGGCTTGACAGACGTCTTGAGAAGGCGGCGTAGGGCGATGCCGGCTGGTATTGCTTGTCGGGTGGAGCCAATCCATGCCAAGGCATCTGCTTGCTCATTGTCGTTTCTTGGCACGTGAAGGAACTCACACCCGTCAAAGTATCCGCTAAGTTGCTGCACGAGGAAGCGGCAGCTCGCCATGTTTGCATCCTTGGCATCCCAGTCGCCTGACGAATGCTGGACCACCAAGTCGGAGTCACCATAGCACAGGATCCGGCGGATGCCGAGTTCCTTGGCAAGCCGGAGCCCGTGTATGAGTGCCTCATATTCAGCTACATTGTTGGAGGCGGCAAAGTGGACTTGCAACACGTATTTGAGCTTGTCGCCTTTCGGAGAGGTGAGGACGATGCTGGCTCCCAGACCGGTGCGCATTTTTGAACCATCAAAATGCATCCGCCAATGAGTGGAGTCTGGTGCAGGCGGCAAATATTGGGTCTCGGCCCAGTCGACGAGGAAGTCGGCCAGTACTTGTGACTTGATGGCGGTGCGAGGCTGGTAGTGGATGGTGTAAGGGGCCAGATCAATAGCCCACTTGTCCACTGATAACCCACAAGTGTAGGGGATCGCAACAGCTTTCGAGGGTGAAGTACAACCCAAATTTATTGATTCAACACAAGGGGAGCCAAAGAATATTCTTGAGTATTAGCAGTTGAGTTGTCAATTCAACCACACCTGGATAACTTAGTATCTGCAGCATAGTATTTAGTAGCAAGAGTGGTATGATAGTAATGGTAACAGTAGCAATGGAAAAGTAAATGTTTTTGGGTTTTTGTAGTAGTTGTAACAGTAGCAACGGAAAAGTAAATAAGCAAAGAACAATATGTGAAAAGCTCATAGGCAATGGATCAGTGATGGATAATTATGCTGGATGCGATCCTCATGCAATAGTTATAACATAGGGTAATATAGAACTAGCTCCAATTCATCAATGTAATGTAGGCATGTATTCCGTAAATAGTCACACGTGCTTATGGAAAAGAACTTGCATGGCATCTTTTGTCCTACCCTCCCGTGGCAGCGGGGTCCTAGTGGAAACTAAGGGATATTAAGTCCTCCTTTTAATAGAGAACTGGACCAAAGCATTAACACATAGAGAATACATGAACTCCTCAAACTACGGTCATCACCGAGAAGTATCCCGATTATTGTCACTTCGGGGTTGTCGGATCATAACACATAATAGGTGACTATAGACTTGCAAGATAGGATCAAGAACACACATATATTCATGAAAACATAATAGGTTCAGATCTGAAATCATGGCACTCGGGCCCTAGTGACAAGCATTAAGCATAGCAAAGTCATAGCAACATCAATCTCAGAACATAGTGGATACTAGGGATCAAACCCTAACAAAACTAACTTGATTACATGGTAAATCTCATCCAACCCATCACCGTCCAGCAAGCCTACGATGGAATTACTCACGCACGGCGGTGAGCATCATGAAATTGGTGATGGAGGATGGTTGATGATGACGACGGCGACGAATCCCCCTCTCCGGAGCCCCGAACGGACTCCAGATCAGCCCTCCCGAGAGAGATTAGGGCTTGGCGGCGGCTCCGTGTCGTGAAACGCGATGAAACTTTCTCCTTGATTTTTTCTCCCCGAGACGGTATATATGGAGTTGGAGTTGAGGTCGGAGGAGGTCCGGGGGGGCCACGAGATAGGAGGGCGCGCCCCTAGGGGGGCGCCCTGTCTCGTGGACAGCCCGTGGGCCCCCTGGCCTTGATTCTTTCACCAAAAATTCTTATTAATTCTGAAAAGTGCCTCCGTGGATTTCCAGGACATTCCGAGAACTTTTCTTTTCTACACATAAAACAACATCATGGTAGTTCTGCTGAAAACAGCGTCAGTCCGGGTTAGTTTCATTCAAATCATGCAAGTTAGAGTCCAAAACAAGGGCAAAAGTGTTTGGAAAAGTAGATACGTTGGAGACGTATCAACTCCCCCAAGCTTAAACCTTTGCTTGTCCTCAAGCAATTCAGTTGACAAACTGAAAGTGATAAAGAAAAACTTTTACAAACTCTGTTTGCTCTTGTTGTTGTAAACATGAAAAGCCAGCATTCAAGTTTCAGCAAATATTATGAACTAACCATACTCACAATAACACATAGGTCTCACAATTACTCATATCAATAGCATAATCAGCTAGCGAGTCATAATAATAAAACTCGATGACAACACTTTCTCAAAATAATCATAACATGATATAACAAAATGGTATCTCGCTAGCCCTTTCTGAGACCGCAAAACATAAATGCAGAGCACCTTTAAAGATCAAGGACTGACTAAACATTGTAATTCATGGTAAAAGAGATCCAGTCAAGTCATACCCAATATAAACCAATAATAATGAATGCAAATGACAGTGTGCTCTCCAGCGGGTGCTTTTAATAAGAAGGATGATGACTCAACATAAAAGTAAATAGATAGGCCCTTCGCAGAGGGAAGCAGGGATTTGTAGAGGTGCCAGAGCTCGATTTTAAAATAGAGATTGAATAACATTTTGAGCGGCATACTTTCGCTGTCAACGCAACACCTATGAGATGGCTGTATCTTCCATACTACATGCATTATAGGCAGTTCCCAAACAGAATGGTAAAGGTTTATACTCCCCCAACCACCAACAAGCATCAATCCATGGCTTGCTCGAAACAACGAGTGCCTCCAACATACAACAGCCCTGGGGGAGTTTTGTTTAATTATTTTGATTTGCTTTGATCTTTTTGGATCATGGGACTGGGCATCCCGGTTACCGGCCCTTTCTCGTGAATGAGGAGCGGAGTCCACTCCTCTGAGAATAACACACCTAGCATGGAAGATATAGGCAGCCCTAGTTGTAACATGAGCTGCTCGAGCATACAAAACAGAATTTCATTTGAAGGTTTGGAGTTTGGCACATACAAATTTACTTGGAACGGCAGGTAGATACCACATATAGGAAGGTATAGTGGACTCATATGGAACAACTTTGGGGTTTAAGGAGTTTGGATGCACAAGCAGTATTCCCGCTTAGTACAGGTGAAGGCTAGCAAAAGACCGGGAAGCGACCAACTGAGAGAGCGACAACAGTCGTAAGCATGCATTAAAATTAATTCATACGGGATACAAGCATGAGTAGCATATAATCCACCATGAACATAAATATCGTGAAGGCTATGTTGATTTGATTCAACTACATGCGTGAACATGTGCCAAGTCGAGTCACTCAATTCATTCAAAGGAGGATACCATCCCATCATATCACATCATAATCATTCTAATAGCATGTTGGCACGCAAGGTAAACCATTATAACTCATAGCTAATCAAGCATGGCACAAGCAACTATAATCTCTAAATGTCATTGCAAATATGTTTACTTCATAATAGCTGACTCAGGAACGATGAATCATCATATTTACAAAAACAAGAGAGGTCGAGTTCATACCAGCTTTTCTCATCCCAATAAGTCCATCATATATCATCATTATTGCCTTTCACTCGCACGACCGAACGAAGTGTATAATAATAAGAGTGCACGTGCATTGGACTAAGCTGGAATCTGCAAGCATTCAACTCAAGAGAGAAGACAAGTAATATGGGCTCTAAATATAAATAATCAATCATGCATATGAGAGCCACTAAGCATTTTCAATATGGTCTTCTCGACCCTCAAAGAAAGAAAAGAAAAAAACTATTTACACGGGAAAGCTCCCAACAAGTAAAAGAAGAACGAGAAATCTTTTTGGGTTTTCATTTTAATTTCTACTACAAGCAAGGAAATTAAACTAACTAATTTTTTTTGGTTTTTCACACAAGAAGAAAACTAGAAAAGGAGATTTAAACTAACATGGATAATACAATGAAAGAGTATGAGCACCGACGACTAGTGTGTGGACATGAATGTAAAGTCGGTGAGAAATACGTACTCCCCCAAGCTTAGGCTTTTGGCCTAAGTTGGTTTAATACCAAGGACCGCCGCTACTCTCTCCGGTATAAGGAGAGGTATAATCAGGATAATACTGGCTGGTCATCTCCGGATCCCACTGGGTAGATGATGCGTGATAAGGGTCCAGTCCAGGTTCTGGTTCAGGTTCAGGTTCTGGAGTAAAAGCTTGAGCTAGATGATTGTTCACCGCCTCCGGTGTAACGAGAAATTTTTCTGCAAGCAAATCAAACAACAGAGGCGCAGGCAAAATAATAATCTCAAGGTGTTTCTTATTGAATCTAAGTTTATACAGGAGCATCCTATCTTCGTTGTCAACAATAAACTTATGTGCTACCATGCTCTTGTAATCTAGAATGTGAGGAGGCAATATTGTCTCCTTTTCCTCATGGTGCCTAATGGGTATCTGAAAATGTCTAGCAAGACGTGCAGCATAGATACCTCCAAATATGGGGCCTTTTGTACGATTCAGGGCTAGCCGTTTAGCAACGACGGCACCCATATTAAAACTATTATCTCCAAGCAAAGCATGTTGAAGCATGATAATATCAGGAACACTCAAGTTTCCACTATTCCCACGACCAATCAAGCATCTACTAGCGAATATGGCAAAGTAGCGTAAAACAGGAAAGTGTATGCTAGAGACTTTTGCTTCAGAACCCTTCTTTGGCTCTTCTACAGCAATAATATTAACAAAGCCAGCCACATCTTCACGATGGGGTTCCTCTAATTCTCCCTCATAAGGTATCCTACATACCGCACAAAATTGACGTAAAGACATTTCTTTGAACTCGTCATATAAATGAAATGATACTGCAGGCGGTGACTTCTTAGGATAATAATAAAAGTTTTGCACGAAAGTATTGGTGAGTAAGAGATACTGATCGATTCGGTCGTTCATGAAACCGGTGAGGCCTGCAGTCTCAATTAAAGCATAAAAGTCTTCATGAATTCCGGCTTCCTTCAAGAAATCCTCACATGGCCATTCACATGACCATACTTCCGCTAAGCGAGGAAGATTATACTTGGGTTTTTCCTTATCTTTGTCTTGTTTTTCCTTAGAGCTTTGGCTAGAAGACCCTTTAAAGAACCTCCTTAACATATTCTGAAAAATTCTGAAATTTTAGGAACTTCAAAATAAAAATGCATAAAACTAAACAAGATTGATAGCAACTACTCCTACAAGTGCCTAGAGCCTATATCATGGATTGGAATTACTTGGGACCTCAAAATTTAACATGCAAGCTCAAGAACAGGGTCACCAAGGCAGCAAGGATTTGCAATGAATAAAGCACTAGAACAAAAACTAATTGGACCAATGGAGGAGTCACATACCAAGCAACAATCTCCCAAAGCAGTTTTGCGAATGGAGCTTTGAGCTAAGAGATCGAAAATCGCAGCAAAACGAGCTAGAACTCGGGCTTGAGCTGGATGGGGATTTTTTTGGGTAGAAGATGAAGTGTGTGGGTGCTGGCATAAGTGGAGGGGAGTCACGAGGGGCCCACGAGACAGGGCGGCGCCCTCCTCTCTCATGGACTGGTGCTTGGCCCTCCTGCAGTGTTTTCAGTGCCTAAAATCCTCAAATATTCCAGAAAAAATCATACTAAATTTGCAGGGCATTTGGAGCACTTTTATTTTCGGACTATTTTTTATTGCATGGATAAATCAGAAAACAGACAGATAATACTATTTTTCTATATTTATTCTAAATAACAGAAAGTAAAAGGAGGGTACAGAAGGTTGTGCCTTCTAGTTTCATCCATCTCGTGATCATCAAAATGAATCCACTAACAAGGTTGATCAAGTCTTGTTAACAAACTCATTCCGAATAACACGGAACCGGAGAAATTTTGAATAACACTAAGTTACCTCAACGGGGATATGAAAATCCCCAACAATAAGAATATCATACTTTTTCTTGACAGTAGGGAGAGGAAATTCAAAACCTCCAAAAATGATAGTTGGAACTTTTTCAATAGAATTGATGCTATGAACTTGAGATTGTTTCCTCGGAAAGTGTACCGTATGCTCATTACCATTAACATGAAAAGTGACATTGCCTTTGTTGCAATCAATAACAGCCCCTGCAGTATTAAGAAAAGGTCTACCAAGGATAATAGACATACTATCGTCCTCGGGAATATCAAGAATAACAAAGTCCGTTAAAATAGTGACATTTGCAACCACAACAGGCACATCCTCACAAATACCGACAGTATAGCAGTTGATTTATCAGCCATTTGCAAAGATATTTCAGTAGGTGTCAACTTATTCAATTCAAGTCTACGATATAAATAGAGAGGCATAACACTAACACCGGCTCCAAGATCACATAAAGCAGTTCTAACATAATTTCTTTTAATGGAGCATGGTATAGTTGTTACACCCGGATCTCCAAGTTTCTTTGGTATTCCACCCTTAAAAGTGTAATTAGCAAGCATGGTGGAAATTTCAGCTTCTGATATCTTTCTTTTATTTGTGATGATATCCTTCATATACTTAGCATAAGGATTTACTTGAAGCATATCAGTTAAGCGCATACGTAAAAAAATAGGTCTAATCATTTCAGCAAAACGCTCAAAATCCTCATCATCCTTTGACTTGGATGGTTTAGGAGGAAAGGGCTTTGGTTTCTGAACCCATGGTTCTCTTTCTTTACCGTGCTGCCTAGCAACAAAATCTCTCTTATCATAACGTTGATTCTTTGATTGTGGGTTATCAAGATCAACAACAGGTTCAATCTCTACATCATTGTTATTACTAGGTTGAGCATCTACATGAACATCATTATTAGCATTATTATCAGGTTCATGTTCATCTCCAGATTGTGTTTCATCATCAGAGATAGAAGTATCATTGGGGTTATCAAGTGTTTCTACGGTAGGTTCACTAGAAGCATGTAAGGTTCTATCGTTTTTCTTCTTCTTCTTCTTAGAAGAACTAGGTGCCTCTAAATTATTTCTCTGGGAATCTTGCTCGATTCTCTTAGGGTGGCCTTCAGGATACAAAGGTTCCTGAGTCATTCTACCAGTTCTAGTAGACACTCTAACAGCAAAGTCATTTTTATTATTCAATTCACCAAGCAAATCGTTTTGAGCTTTGAGTACTTGCTTAGCTTGAGTAGCAACCATAGAAGCATATTTGCTAACGAGGTGAAGTTCATCTTTAACTCTAGCTAGCTTATCACCTACGTGTCCTATTTCGAAAGCATTATTCTTTAACTCTCTACCAACATAAGCATTGAAACTTTCTTGTCTAGCCATAAAGTCATCAAATTCATCTAAGCATGGGCTATGAAATTTAGTAGAGGGTACTTCAACTTTATCATATATATAGAGAGAATTTACCTTTACTACCTGGGTCGGGTTATCAAGACAATGTAGTTCTTCAGGCAGTATATTCAGACCATGTATTTCTTCAATAGGAGGTAAATTCTTAACATCTTCAACTTTAATACCTTTTTCTTTCATTGATTTCTTTGCCTCTTGCATATCTTCAGGACTGAGAAATAAAACACCTCTCTTCTTCGGAGTGGGTTTAGGAATAGGCTCAGGAGTTGGCTCAATTGGTTCAGGAATTACTTCAGGAACTGGCTCGGGAAGAGTCCAATTATTTTCATTAGTCAACATATTATTCAATAGTATTTCAGCTTCGTCGACTGTTCTTTCCCTGAAAACACAACCAGCACAACTATCCAAGTGGTCCTTGGAAGCATCGGTTAGTCCATTATAAAAGATATCAAGTATTTCATTTTTCTTAAGATGATGATCAGGCAAAGCATAAAGCAACCGGAGAAGCCTCCCCCAAGCTTGTGGGAGACTCTCTTCTTTGATTTGCACAAAATTATATATTTCCCGCAAGGCAGCTTGTTTCTTATGAGCAGGGAAATATTTAGCAGAGAAGTAATAAATCATATCCTGGGGACTACGCACACAACCAGGAGCAAGAGAATTATACCAAGTCTTAGCATCACCCTTTAATGAGAACGGAAATATCTTAAGGATATATAAATAGCGAGACTTCTCATCATGAGTAAATAGGGTGGCTATATCATTCAACTTGGTAAGATGTGCCACAACAGTTTCAGATTCAAGGCCATAAAAAGGATCAGATTCAACTAAAGTAATAATATCAGGATCAACAGAGAATTCATAATCCTTATCAGTAACACAGATAGGTGAAGTAGCAAAAGTAGGATCGGGTTTCATTCTAGCATTAAGAGACTGCTGCTTCCATTTAGCTAATAATTTCTTAAGATCAGATCTATCATTGCAAGCAAGAATTCCATAGCAGCTTCTTTGTTCATAACATAACCCTTAGGAACAACAGGTAAAACATAATCATTGGGGGAACGTTCATCATCACTATCATCAATAGCATCTTCAATATTTTCATTCCCCCTAACTCTAGCAAGTTGTTCATCAAGAAATTCACCTAATGGCAAAGTAGTATCACGCACAGAAGTAGTTTCATCATGCATAGCAGAAGTGGCATCATCAATAACATGCGACATATCAGAATTCATAGCAGTAGCAGGTTTAGGTGTCGCAAGCCTACTAATAACGGAAGGAGAATCTAGTGCAGAGCTAGATGGCAGTTCCTTACCTCCCCTCGTAGTTGAGGGAAAAATCTTGGTCTTAGCGTCTTTCAAGTTCTTCATAGTGATCAACAGATATAAATCCCAAGTGACTCAGAGAATAGAGCTATGCTCCCCGGCAACGGCGCCAGAAATTAGTCTTGATAACCCACAAGTGTAGGGGATCGCAACAGCTTTCGAGGGTGAAGTACAACCCAAATTTATTGATTCGACACAAGGGGAGCCAAAGAATATTCTTGAGTATTAGCAGTTGAGTTGTCAATTCAACCACACCTGGATAACTTAGTATCTGCAGCAAAGTATTTAGTAGCAAGAGTGGTATGATAGTAATGGTAACAGTAGCAACAGAAAAGGTAAATGTTTTTGGGTTTTGTAGTAGTTGTAACAGTAGCAACGGAAAAGTAAATAAGCAAAGAACAATATGTGAAAAGCTCGTAGGCAATGGATCAGTGATGGATAATTATGCCGGATGCGATTCCTCATGCAATAGTTATAACATAGGGTGATATAGAACTAGCTTCAATTCATCAATGTAATGTAGGCATGTATTCCGTAAATAGTCACACGTGCTTATGGAAAAGAACTTGCATGACATCTTTTGTCCTACCCTCCCGTGGCAGCGGGGTCCTAGTGGAAACTAAGGGATATTAAGGCCTCCTTTTAATAGAGAACCGGACCAAAGCATTAACACATAGTGAATACATGAACTCCTCAAACTACGGTCATCACCGAGAAGTATCCCGATTATTGTCACTTCGGGGTTGTTGGATCATAACACATAATAGGTGACTATAGACTTGCAAGATAGGATCAAGAACACACATATATTCATGAAAACATAATAGGTTCAGATCTGAAATCATGGCACTCGGGCCCTAGTGACAAGCATTAAGCATAGTAAAGTCATAGCAACATCAATCTCAGAACATAGTGGATACTAGGGATCAAACCCTAACAAAACTAACTTGATTACATAGTAAATCTCATCCAACCCATCACCGTCCAGCAAGCCTGCGATGGAATTACTCACGCACGGCGGTGAGCATCATGAAATTGGTGATGGAGGATGGTTGATGATGATGACAGCGACGAATCCGCTCTCCGGAGCCCCAAACGGACTCCAGATCAGCCCTCCCGAGAGAGATTAGGGCTTGGCGGTGGCTCCGTGTCATGAAACGCGATGAAACTTTCTCCTTGATTTTTTTCTCCCCGAGACGGTATATATGGAGTTGGAATTGAGGTCGGAGGAGGTCCGGGGGGGCCAAGAGATAGGAGGGCGTGCCCCCTATCTCGTGGACAGCCCGTGGGCCCCCTGACCTTGATTCTTTCGCCAAAAATTCTTGTTAAATCTGAAAAGTGCCTCCGTGGATTTCCAGGACATTCCGAGAACTTTTCTTTTCTACACATAAAAGAACATCATGGTAGTTCTGCTAAAAATAGCGTCAGTCCGGGTTAGTTTCATTCAACTCATGCAAGTTAGAGTCCAAAACAAGGGCAACAGTGTTTGGAAAAGTAGATACATTGGAGACGTATCAGCCACTCGGCCGGAGGCGTCTCGGCTCCCAATGATCTCAGCAAGCGGAGCCGTGCAGACGACGGTTATTGGGTGCTCTTGAAAGTAAGGCTTCAGCTTCTTGGCGGCAAAGTGCACGCCGTAGCACATCTTCTAGTAGTGCGGGTAGTTTTGCTTGGAGGCGGACAATACTTCGCTTAAGTAATACACCGGTCTCTGGACCGGCAATGCTGTGTCCTCCTCCTTGCGCTCCACCACCATGACTATGCTGACAACCCTACTGGTAGCCGCAATGTAGAGGAGCATGGGTTCCTTCTCAGACGGAGCCGCCAAGATAGGCGGTGTTGCCAACATCTTCTTGAGTTGGAGAAATGCTTCGTCCGCCTTGTCGTTCCACTCGAAAAAATGGTCTTCTTCATGAGTTGGTACAAGGGAAGAGCCTTCTCGCCCAGCCGGCTGATGAAATGGCTAACTGACGCCAGGCAGCCGGTGAATTTCTGCACGTCCAGCAGTCGGGTAGGCACTTCCATTCTCTCGATTGCCTTGATCTTCACAGGGTTGCACTCTATGTCGCGCTTTAAGACCAGAAAGCCGAGAAGCTGGCCGGCTGGTACTCCAAAGACGCATTTCTCCGGGTTGAGCTTGATCTGGAATCGGCGCAGGTTCTCAAAGGTTTCCTTGAGATCTTCTAGCAGCGTGCCGCGCTTCTCCGTCTTCACCACCACATCATCCACATAGACATGGGCATTTCTGCCGAATTGCTTTAGGAGGCACTTTTGCATGCAACACTGAAATGTGGCGCCGGCATTTCGCAAGCCGAACGGCATGGTCAGGTAATAGAAGGCTCCAAATGGCGTGATGAAGGCGGTCTTCAGCCTGTCGGCCGGGTTCAGCTTTATCTGATGGTAGCCTGAACATCCAAGAAACTCAACAGCTCGCATCCGGCTGTGGAGTCTATCACTTGATCAATCCTTGGTAGGGCAAATGGATCTTTGGGGCAGGCCTTGTTAAGGCTGGTATAGTCAATACACATACGCCACTGCTTGTTTTTCTTCAATACTAGGAATGGATTGGCGAGCCATTCTGGAAATAATACTTCCATGATGAATCCGACTGCCAGAAGCCGGGCTATCTCTTCTCCAACAACTCTTCTCTTCTCTTCCGACAGGCGGCGCAAGGGCTGCCTGACCGGCTTGACGTCAGGTCAGACATGTAGTTTGTGCTCGGCGAAATCCGTCGGAACACCCGACATGTCTTTGGGAGACCATGCAAAGATGTCCCGATTCTCATGGAGGAAATCGACGAGCTCGCTTTCCTATTTGTTGTCTAGGTTCGCACCTACGACAGCGTGCCTCTCTAGGTGCTCCGGGTCCAAGGGTATCTTCTTGGTTTCCTTTGCCGGCTTGAACGAGCCCTCCACATCCGACTCCTTGGGGGTGGGTGACATTTCCCGCTTCTTGCCTGCCATCGCCACCACCCGATCCAGGAGCCGCTTTTCGGCTGCAATTACGAGGGACTCGGCCAGCCGGCTACTGTCCGCGGCGCAGGCGGCCGACTTCATGTAGTCTCCGACTACTGTTAGGATTCCCTTGGTACTTGGCATCTTCATCTTGAGGTAGGCGTAGTGGGGGACCGCCATGAACTTGGCCAGGGCTGGTCGGCCAAGCAGCGCATGGTAAGGGCTCTCTAGGTCCACCGCCTCAAACCAAACTGGCTCTCGGCGGAAATGATTCTTGTCTCCAAATAGGACATCGATCTGAGTCTTGCCGATTGGTGAGCAGGAAAGGCCAGGGACTATGCCATGGAATACAGTCCGACTAGGGAGGAGCTGCTTCTGCTTGATGCCCAACTTCTCCATTGTGTCGCGGTACAGGATATTTATGCTGCTGCCGCCATCTATCAAGACCCTGGAGAAGCGAGCCGCCTGCCTTTCCATTGCAAGGGTTGCATCTAGGACTAAGGCGTAGGAACCAGGGGACGACATCACTTCTGGCTGGTCGGCCCTACTCCAACTGATGGGCTTTTCTGACTAGTGCATGAACTCTGGGGTGCTCGAGGCCACTGCATGCACCTCTTGCTGTTGTTGCCGTCTGCTGCGCCTATCATCTGCCACGCTGGTGAACACGACGTAGGCTCCGTGATCCACGGGATACTCATCTTGAATGGCGCCGACTGGTCGGGCCGCCGGCTGCTCGAGCGGAGGAGGCGGCGGACCGACAGACGGAGGGGGTAGGAGGCCATCTCCCTTAGCAATCCTGGTGAGCCAGTGACACTTCCGAGTGGTGTGATTGGACGGCTTCGCGCCACTGTGGAACTTGCAGGGAGCGTCGAGGGTCTGCTCGTACGAGAAGGTGGGAAGCCAGTTGGGCTTGCCGTCCTTTTGACGCTTGGGCGCAGGCTGCCCCTCTGGCTGCTGATCCTCGACTGTCGCCACCTCCCGGCTATTGGAAGCCGGTTGGGTGGACTTCCGCTCGTTGTCGCTGGGGGGCTGTCTCCGACTGGTCTCACCAGCCGGAGTCCGAGGAGCCTGCGATGCCACTTTGCCAGATGCATCGACTAAGATCTCCGCCTTCATGGAGGAGTCGGCCGTGGCGTGCTTGTCAGCAATGATCAGCAGCTCGTTGAGAGTTGCAGGCTCGTCACAGAGGAGCCGGTGCTTGAGGAGGGTGCCCTCTCGGCACCCGGCGGTGAAGTACTCGATGGCCTGCACGTCGTGCACACCCTCGCAGGAGTTGAGCAGCTGGCCCAGCACGTGAGGTAGTTGTGAGTCGATTCGCTGGGCCCTTGGACACATAAGGAAAGTTGCCGAGGCTTGGGAGGCCGCTTGTACGTGCTGGTGAAGTTGCGGATGAAGGCCTCGGTCAAATCCACCCAGCTGTTGGTGTTGCGGGGCTTCAGGCTGTTGAGCCATGTCCGGGCAGTGCCTTGAAGCATGAGGGGGGCGTACTTTATGGCGACACGCTTGTTGCCGTTCGCTATACTGACGGCTGTGGAGTAATCGACCAGCCAGTCCTCCGGCTTCACGGAGCCGGTGTACTTGGGCGTATCTCGCGGGAGGGTGAACCCTTTGAGGAAGGGCTCATCCCGGATTTGGGGGCCGAAATAGGGCGGGCCCAGCGCGTCTTCTTCTTCTAGCGCCAGGGATCGGTTGAGGCGATCGATCCGATGGCGAGCATCGTTCTCTCCGACTCCCTCTCGGCGGCCAAGGCGGTCGCCGAGTGTCGGATGCGTGACAGGAGGCGGAGTGGGGTGCCTCGCCCCACGAGGCGGAGGAGGCGGCTGGTCGCCTCGCTGCTCCACTGCATGAGGGCGTCCGTCCTCGTCTCGCTTGATGGAGAGGCGCGTCCGGCTGTGGCTGGCAGCCGGCTCATTTCCCTTTCCTCCGCGGGCGCCACCAGTCGGCGTCCGGGATGTCGCCCCATGATCTTGGCGTGGGGGCGGCTCGTTGTTTCGTCGGGCTGGAACTTCAGTGCGGCAGGTGGCTTCGTGCTGCGCGGCGGCCACGTCTAGGAGCTGCTGGACTCGCTCCGTCATGTAGCGGCGCTTGCCGCCGTCGTATTTGTCCAGCTCAGCTGTCACCGCCTGGGCGGCCCAGATGTTCTCTGCAGGTGTGCGTAGACAGGACGCTCCGCCCTGAACATACTGGCAACGGTCGCGCCATGCTACCGAACTGTGCCGAGGCGGCTAGGCCCCTTAGGAGCCAGCGTGCCGCCAATGGCCCGATCCATCTCGCGCTGGTAGGCGTCTGAGAGAGGGCGCATGCTGGCCAGGCGGCCAGCGCTCTCGAGAAGCTGGATGCAGCGTGCCTCCAGCACCTCAGCATCCGCGCCCTCTGGAATGGGCGCCGTTAGGTCGCGTAGAGTCGTGTCGAGGGGGTCTTGAGCATGCTCGTCTGAGTGCTCTCCGCTGTTGATGATGAGCACCTCCGTGACGGTGCTTCTGCCGCTGTGCTTGCGAGGAGGCGGCTCGTCGTAGACCACCACGTAGGTGGGGAACGCATTGAGCGACGCCATGTCAGAGTCGACGATCATCGGATCGGTGGAGCCGACGGACTCCACGTCCACAGCAGGCTCGCTGGTGACATGGAGCTGGTCGAGGAGGCTGACGAGGCGACTCTTAGGGCAGCTGGTGCCTACGTTGGAGGCCGACTCATCGGAGAGGTCGATCTCGCCGACGAGGAAGGCGAGGCAGCTCACCGCGCAGGCGATCTCCGCGCCATGCAGCGCGTCGGGGCTGTCGTCGTCGGGCATGCTGGGATGACTTTGCTCGCCAGGAAGGAACAGGGTTCCCGTCCAGAGCAGATCTCCGGGAGATGGTGCACCTCGCCCCACGGTGGGTACCAAATGTCGGGGGTTGGGTGCGACATATGCCAATGGATGGCTTATCATGGTGGGGGCGAGTAGAATGTCGCCGGTGCCTGGAAGCGGGATAAGGCGTAGACACGTATGCCGGCGAACTTTACCCAGGTTGGGGGCTCTCCATGGAGATAATACCCCTACTCCTGCTCTGCGGGGTCTCCGCATGATCACTAAGGCACTAGTGCTACAAGTTGCTCCTTGAGCTACGTCTAGAGGTAGGAGAAGGCACGACTAGCTCTTCCCTGCCCTAGGTAACGAGCTAGTTCTATCAGATTTGGGCCCCTTTGCATGGGTGCCCGGGGGGGTTATATAGGCCTACCCCCCAGGGGTACAATGGTAATCTGTCCGGGTGTTGGGCCCGGCTGTCAGCGTCTCCGGCCTCCGGCTTCTCCGCCGACCGTTGGGGTCCGCCGCCTGGCGGGCCCTGCCGACTGGTTGGTGGCTGCTCACTGTAGCAGTGTCGTTGATGACGAGGGCCTGGTCATCTTCAGCGTGGCTACAGTCCCGCCCCCTGGTGGGAGATCACTGTAGCCACACCTAGTCTCATCAGCTTAATGGCATGCTTGCCTCGGGGCAAGGGACGGCCGCCTGCTGGAGGCCGGCCTTGCCCGAGTCCGACTGGTTGGGATTCCGCCGTCTTCCATGGAGTCTCTGCCCGATAGGGCCCACCGCCGGCAGGCCGTACCGACAAGCCGTCGTTGGGAATAGGACTCTGCCTGCTCGGAGCGACGTCAGGGGAGACATGGCACAGTGCCCCTCGTGCGGAGATCTCCGCCTATACAGAGCACTGTAGCCACGCCTGTCCCGAGCGCCGGGCGACGTGCTCCACTGCAGCCATACCCTAGCTTGTACTCTCGAGAGGGGTTCGGTTGTATCGACGCCACGAGGCGGCTGATGTCTACTACACAACCTTCTTCTTGTAGATGTTGTTGGGCCTGCAAGTGCATAGGTTTGTAGGACAGCAGCAAATTTCCCTCAAGTGGATGACCTAAGGTTTATCAATCCGTAGGAGGCGTAGGATGAAGATGGTCTCTCTCAAACAACCCTGCAACCAAATAACAAAGAGTCTCTTGTGTCCCCAACACACCCAATACAATGGTAAATTGTATAGGTGCACTAGTTCGGCGAAGAGATGGTGATAGAAGTGCAAAATAGATAGTAGATAAAGGTTTTTGTAATCTGAAATAATAAAAACAGCAAGGTAACAAGTGGTAAAAGTGAGTGTAAACGGTGTTGCAATGATAGGAAACAAGGCCTAGGGTTCATACTTTCGCTAGTGCAAGTTCTCTCAACAATAATAACATAGATAGATCATATAACAAGCCCTCAACATGCAACAAAGAGTCACTCCAAAGCCACTAATAGCGGAGAACAAACGTAGATATTATGGTAGGGTACGAAACCACCTCAAAGTTATTCTTTTGGATCGATCTATTCAAGCGTACTAGAATAAAACCTTAAGACACAAATCAACCAAAACCCTAACGTCACCTAGATACTCCATTGTCACCTCAAGTATCCGTGGGCATGATTACACGATATGCATCACACAATCTCAGATTCATCTATTCAACCAACACAAAGTACTTCAAAGAGTGGCCCAAAGTTTCTACCGGAGAGTCAAGAACGTGTGCCAACCCCTATGCATAGGTTCATGGGCGGAACCCGCAAGTTGGTCACCAAAACATACATCAAGAGGCACATGATATCCCATTGTCACCACAGATAAGCACAGCAAGACATACATCAAGTGTTCTCATAAAAGACTCAATCCGATAAGATAACTTCAAAGAGGAAAACTCAATTCATCACAAGAGAGTAGAGGGGGAGAAACATCATAAGATCCAACTACAATAGCAAAGCTCGGGATACATCAAGATCGTGCCATAGAGGGAACACGAGAGAGAACACGAGAGAGAGAGAGATCAAACACATAGCTACTGGTACATACCCTCAGCCTCGAGGGTGAACTACTCCCTCCTCGTCATGGATAGCGCCGGGATGATGAAGATGGCCACCGGTGAAGGATCCCCCCTCTGGCAGGGTGCCGGGAAGGCCTCCCGAGAGGTTTTGGTGGCTACAGAGGCTTGCGGCGGCGGAACTCCCAATCTATCTTGATCTTCGATGGTTTTAGGGTACATAGGCTTATATAGGCGAAAGAAGTCGGTCGGGAGGTGCTCGAGGGGTCCACGAGACAGGGGGGCGCGCCCATTAGGGGGGCGCCCTCCTATCTCGTGGCCTCCTCGAGGCTCTTCTGACGTGAACTCCAAGTTTCCTGGATGATATTCTTCCAAAAAATCATGCTGCCGAAGGTTTCGTTCCGTTTGGACTCCGTTTGATATTCCTTTTCTTCCAAATACTGAAACAGGCAATAAAATAGTAATATGGGCTGGGCCTCCAGTTAATAGGTTAGTCCTAAAAATAATATAAAATTTTATAATAAAGCCCGTAAACATCCAAAAAGGGTAATATAATAGCATGGAACAATCAAAAATTATAGATACATTAGAGACGTATCAAGCATCCCCAAGCTTAATTCCTGCTCGTCCTCGAGTAGGTAAATGATAAAAACAGAATTTTTGATGTGGAATGCTACCTAGCATAATTCTCAATGTAATTTTCTTTATTGTGGCATGAATGTTCAGATCCAAATGATTCAAGATAAAAGCTTCTAAAACATAAAAATAATAATGCTTCAAAGCATACTAACAAATAATCATGTCCTATCAAAATAGCATAGCCAAAGAAAGCTTATCCCTACAAAATCATATAGTTAGGCCATGCTTCATTTTCATTACACAAAATACTCCCATCATGTACAACCCTGATGACGAGCCGTTTCATACTTTTTAACGCGCTTCAGCTTTTTCAACTCTTACGCAATACATGAGCGCAAGCCATGGACATAACACTATGGTGGTAAATGGTGGTGGTTGTAAGGACAAAAAAGAGGAAGATAGTCTCACATCAACTAGGCGTATCAACGGGCTATGGAGATCCCCATCAATAGATATCAATGTGAGTGAGTAGGGATTGCCATGCAACGGATGCACTAGAGCTATAAATATATGAAAGCTCAACAAAGGAAACTAAGTGGGTGTGCATCCAACTTGCTTGCTCACGAAGACCTAGGGCATTTTGAGGAAGCCCATCATTGGAATATACAAGCCAAGTTCTATAATGAAAAATTCCCACTAGTATATGAAAGTGACAACATATGAGACTCTCTATCATGAAGATCATGGTGCTACTTTGAAGCACAAGTGTGGAAAAAGAGATAGTAGCATTGTCCCTTCTCTCTTTTTCTCTCATTTTATTTTTTCTCTTTATTTTCTTTTTCTTTTTTTCTTTAGCCTCTCTTTTTTTTCTTTTTGGCCTTTTCTTTTTTTCTTTTTGTAAAGTCCGAAGTCTCATCCCTACTTGTGGGGGAATCATAGTCTTCATCATCCTTTCCTCACTGAGACAATGCTCTAATAATGAAGATCATCACACTTTTATGGATTTACAACTCAAGAATTACAACTCAAAGCTAGAACAAGACATGACTCTATATGAATGCCTCCGGTGGTGTACCGGGATATGCAATGAATCAAGAGTGACATGTATGAAAATTATGAAGGTGGCCTTGCCACAAATACGATGTCAACTACATGATCATGCAAAGAGCAATATGACAATAATGAAACGTGTCATAATAAACGGAATGGTGGAAAGTTGCATGGCAATATATCTTGGAATGACTATGGAAATGCCATAATAGGTAGGTATGGTGGCTGTTTAGAGGAAGGTAAATAATGGGTTCAATACCGGCAAAAGTTGCGCGGTAATAAGAAAGGCTAGCAAAGTGGAAGGATGAGTGTGCGTATATCCATGGACTCACATTAGTCATAAAGAACTCATATACTTATTGTAAAAGTCTACTTAGCCCTCGAAGCAAAGTACTACTACGCATGCCCCAAGAGGGATAGATTGGTAGGAAAAGACCATCGCTCGTCCCCGACTGCCACTCATAAGGAAGACAATCAAAAGAGCACCTCATGCAACAAATTTGTCACACAACTTTTACCATACGTGCATGCTACGGGACTTGCCAACTTCAACAAAAGTATTTATCAATTTCATAATTATCCACTAGCATGACCCTAACATTACTACCTTTATGTCTCAAAACAATTATCAAGCAACAAATTGATCATAGCATCCCATTCAGTTTCTATGATAGTTTCTATTATATCCAACTTGGATGCTCATCATTCTAGGACCAACTTTGTAACCATAGCAAATACCATGCTATTCTAAAAGACTCTCAAAATAATATAAGTGAAGCATGAGAGACTAGCAATTTCTACAAAATATAACCACCGCCGTGCTCTAAAAGATATAAGTGATGCACTAGAGCAAATGACAAACTGCTCCGAAAGATATAAGTGAAGATCAATGAGTAGTCGAATAATTGTGCAATTATGTGAAGACTCTCTAACATTAAGGAATTTCAGATCTTGGTATTGTATTCAAACAGCAAGCAAAGGAAAATAAAATGGCATTGCAAGGACAGCACAACTCATGTGAACAAGCAAAAACTTAGGTTCAAACGATAATAACCGATAGTTGTTGAAGAAGAAAGGTGGGATGCCTACCGGGGCATCCCCAAGCTTAGATGATTGATACTTCTTGAAATATTACCTTGGGGTGCCTTGGGCAACCCCAAGCTTAAACTTTTGTGTCTCCTTAATTCATCTCATATCATGGTTTCTCTATTTATCAAAAGCTTCATCCACAACAAACTCAACAAGAACTCGTGAGATAGGTTAGTATAAACCAATGCAAAACCTTATCATTTTCTACTGTAAAAAATCACTAAAATTATTATTAAACATTGCATACTAAATGCCTCTGCATATTTAATACTCCTATCCTCAAATAGAATCATTAAACAAGCAAACATATGCAAACAATGCAAACATAACAACAATCTGCCAAAACAGTACAGTCTGTAAAGAATGCAAGAGTATCAATACTTACCTAACTCCAAAAATTATGAACTAAAATTCCCACTGTAATGAATATATCATATCTCAATATGCAAAAAGTTTCAACATTATACCATTCTCTGACTTTTCTAGGGAATTTTTTCAACAACGGTAAACTTTTTGTTTTCAAAGAGCAACATGTATACTAGTAAAATAAGCATGGCAAAGGCTATCCTTGACATTTTTATTGAAAATATAGATGCAAAACATTATTCTAAATAACACCAAGCAAATACTAACAAAAGAAAATGACACTCCAAGCAAAACACATATCATGTGGCGAATAAAAATATAGCTCCAAGTAAAGTTACTGAGGAACGAAGACGAAAGAGGGGATGCCTTCCGGGGCACCCCCAAGCTTAGGCTCTTGGTTGAATATTACCTTGGGGTGCCTTGGGTATCCCCAAGCTTAGGCTCTTTCCACTCCTTATTCCATACTCCATCGAATCTTTACCCAAAACTTGAAAACTTCAACCACACAAAACTCAAAAACAAAATTCGTAAGCTCCGTTAGTATAAGAAAATAAAATCACCACTTAGGTATTGTAATGAACTCATTCTAAATTCATATTGGTGTAATATCTACTGTACTCCAACTTATCTATAGTTCATACCCTCCGATACTACTCATAGATTCATCAAAATAAGCAAACAACACATAGAAAACAGAATCTGTCAAAAGCAGAACAGTCTGTAGTAATCTGTATCAAACGTATACTTATGGAACTCAAAAAATTATGAAATAAATTGGTGGACCTGAGGAATTTGTCTATTAATCATCTTAAAAAAGAATCAACCTAAAATCACTATCCAGTAAAAAAATTGCAGCTAATCTCATGAGCGCAAAAGTTTCTGTTTTCTACAGCAAGATCATAAAGATTTCACCCAAGTCTTCCCAAAGGTTCTACTTGGCACTTTATTGAAACAAAAGCTATAAAACATGATTAATACAGTAGCATAATCATGTGGAAACACAAAAGCAGTAAGGGTAAATATTGGGTTGTCTCCAAACAAGCACTTTTCTTTAATGCCTTTCTAGCTAGGCATAATGATGACCATGATGCTCACATAAAAGATAAGAATTGAAACATAAAGAGAGCATCATGAAGAATATGACTAGCACATTTAAGTCTAACCCACTTCCTATGCATAGGGATTTTGTGAGAAAACAACTTATGGGAACAATAATCAACTACCATAGGAAGGTAAAACAAGCATAGCTTCAAAAAAATTAACACATAGAGAGGAAACTTGATATTATTGCAATTCCTACAAGCATAGGTTCCTATCTCATAATAATTTTCAGTAGCATCATGAATTAATTAAACAATATAACCAGCACCTAAAGCATTCTTTTCATGATCTACAAGCATAGAAAATTTACTACTCTCCACATAAGCAAATTTCTTCTCATGAATAGTAGTGGGAGCAAACTCAACAAAATAATTATCATGTGAGGCATAATCCAATTGAAAACTAAAATCATGATGATAAGTTTCATGGTTATCATTATTCCTAATAGCATACAAGTCATCACAATAATCATCATAGACAGCAACTTTGTTCTCATAATCAATTGGAACCTCTTCCAAAATAGTGGAATCATCACTAAATAAAGTTGACACTCTTCCAAATCCACTTTCATGTTCATCACAATAAGATTCAACATCCTCCAAAATAGTGGGATCACTACTTCCTAAAGTTGACACTCTTCCAAACCCACTTTCATCAATATAATCATCATAAATAGGAGGCATGATTTTATCATAATAAATATTCTCATCAAAGCTTGGGGGACTAAAAATATCATATTCATCAAACATAGCTTCCCCAAGCTTGTGGCTTTGCATATCATTAGCATCATGGATATTCAAGGAATTCATACTAACAACATTGCAATCATGCTCATCATTCACATATTTCATGCCAAGCATTCTATGTAATTCTTCTTCTAGCACTTTAGCACAATTTTCCTTTTCATCATACTCACGAAAGATATTAAAAAGACGAAGCGTATGAGACAGACTCAACTCCATTTTTTGGTAGTTTTCTTTTATAAACTAAACTAGTGATAAAACAAGAAACAAAAAGATTTGATTGCAAGATCTAAAGATATACCTTCAAGCACTCACCTCCCCGTCAACGGCGCCAGAAAAGAGCTTGATGTCTACTACACAACCTTCTTCTTGTAGACGTTGTTGGGCCTGCAAGTGCACATGCTTGTAGGACAGTAGCAAATTTCCCTCAAGTGGATGGCCTAAGGTTTATCAATCCGTAAGAGGCTTAGGATGAAGATGGTCTCTCTCAAACAACCCTGCAACCAAATAACAAAGAGTCTCTTGTGTCCCCAACACACCCAATACAATGGTAAATTGTATAGGTGCACTAGTTCGGCGAAGATATGGTGATAGAAGTGCAAAATAGATAGTAGATAAAGGTTTTTGTAATATGAAATAATAAAAACAGCAAGGTAACAAGTGGTAAAAGTGAGCATAAACGGTATTGCAATGATAGGAAACAAGGCGTAGGGTTCATACTTTCGCTAGTGCAAGTTCTCTCAACAATAATAACATAGATAGATCATATAACAAGCCCTCAACATGCAACAAAGAGTCACTCCAAAGCCACTAATAGCGGAGAACAAACATAGAGATTATGGTAGGGTACGAAACCACCTCAAAGTTATTCTTTCGGATCGATCTATTCAAGAGTTTGTACTAGAATAACACCTTAAGACACAAATCAACCAAAACCCTAATGTCACCTAGATACTCCATTGTCACCTCAAGTATCCGTGGGCATGATTACACGATATGCATCACACAATCTCAGATTCATCTATTCAACCAACACAAAGTACTTCAAAGAGTGCCCCAAAGTTTCTACCGGAGAGTCAAGAACGTGTGCCAACCCCTATGCATAGGTTCATGGGCGGAACCCGCAAGTTGGTCACCAAAACATACATCAAGAGGCACATGATATCCCATTGTCACCACAGATAAGCACGGCAAGACATACATCAAGTGTTCTCATAAAAGACTCAGTCCGATAAGATAACTTCAAAGGGGAAAACTCAATTCATCACAAGAGAGTAGAGGGGGAGAAACATCATAAGATCCAACTACAATAGCAAAGCTCGGGATACATCAAGATCGTGCCATAGAGGGAACACGAGAGAGAACATGAGAGAGAGAGATCAAACACATAGCTACTGGTACATACCCTCAGCCTCGAGGGTGATCTACTCCCTCCTCATCATGGATAGGTCGGGATGATGAAGATGGCCACCGGTGAAGGATCCCCCCTCCGGCAGGGTGCCGGGAAGGCCTCCCGAGAGGTTTTTGGTGGCTACAGAGGCTTGCGGCGGCGGAACTCCCAATCTATCTTGATCTTCGATGGTTTTAGGGTATGTAGGCTTATATAGGCGAAAGAAGTCGGTCGGGAGGTGCTCGAAGGGTCCACGAGACAGGGGGGCGCGCCCATTAGGGGGGGCGCCCTCCTATCTCGTGGCCTCCTCGAGGCTCTTCTGACGTGAACTCCAAGTCTCCTGGATGATATTCTTCCAAAAAATCATGCTGCCGAAGGTTTCGTTCCATTTGGACTCCGTTTGATATTCCTTTTCTTCGAAATACTGAAACAGGCAATAAAATAGCAATATGGGTTGGGCCTCCGGTTAATAGGTTAGTCCCAAAAATAATATAAAAGTGTACAATAAAGACCGTAAACATCCAAAAAGGGTAATATAATAGCATGGAAGAATCAAAAATTATAGATACGTTGGAGACGTATCAGCGGCCGCCTGCTTGATGCCGCCCTCTCGAGAGGCCGGCGGGCAGGAGCCGGCCACCCGCAGCGTTGTTGGCTGGGGTTGTCCGACCTCTGGTAGCCGGCCGTAAGGCCAGCCGGCCCCCAGAGGGCGGAGCTTCTGCTTGGGGCTCAGCTAGGCGGAGCTGGCCCAAAGTCTTGATAAGTCTTGGGACCTGGGTGTGGCTACCCATGGCCCATTACTCCGACAATAATCAACAAGATTTTATTGAGTTGATCCATCAGATTTGTACTCCCTCCGTAAAGAAATATAAGTGTTTAGAACACTCAGAGCGTTTATATTTCTTTACAGAGGTAATAACTTTGTACTATTTTTTTAATCACTAATTTCTTTCGCAAATTTCATCACTTCTATGTCATCCAAAAATTATGCATCTAGAAATATTAGAAAAAAAATGAAGCTAATACTCTTTTTAATGCATTTTAGTGTTTTTTTATATTTCATTTGCACATAACACATACATTATAATTTTTGTATATATATTATAGGGCCTCGGGTTATAGTTTCGCCCCAAGCCCCCGAAATCTCAGGACCGGCGCTGCTCGGTGGGACTGAATCAACAAACTCGGTCAGACTGATTCAGTTATAAATATGAACATTAGGATTTTCGATGGGACCGAAAAGATCAACCCGGTGGGACCGATGCGCTAGGGTTAGGGCATAACTTGATCTCGGTGAGACCGATCACATAAACTCGGTGGGACTGATTTTAGTAATTCGCAAATAGAGAGTTGGTCAGGCAAACTTGGTGGGACCGATCTGCTCGTTTCGGTGAGACCGAAGCGTTACGAAAAAGGAAACATGGAGTTTGCATTGCGAACTCGGTGGGACCGATCGCTCATTTCAGTGAGATCGAAATGTTACGAAGGGAAACAGAGAGTTTGCAATCCCATCTTGGTGAGACCGAGATCCCTATCGGTGAGACCGAAGTGATTAGTGTTTGTGGCTATGGCTATGTCAAATGAACTCGGTGGCACCGGATAGATCAAATTGGTGGGGCCGAGTTTGACTTTTAGGTTTAGGACAAATGTGGAAGTGGGAAAGTGGTTAAGGCTTTTGGAGCATATCACTAAGCATTTTGAGCAAGTAATCCATTAAGCAACACCTCATCCCCTTTTAATAGTATTGGCTTTCCAATAGAGCCAATGTGATCTTGGATCACTTAGATGGAAAATGTAGAGTCTTGAGCTTGTTGCCAACATGTATCCTTTGCATTTTGAGGGGTCCACATCCTTAGTCCATGCCATGCCAATCATTCAACTTTTTGAAATGATTATCTTGAAAGATCATTAGTTCAATGAGCTATATGTTGTTAAGAATTACCAAAACCACCCAGGGATTAGTTGCACTTTCAATCTCCCCCTTTTTGGTAATTGATGACAACATATAGATCAAAGCTTTGACAAATGATAATAAGAGTGAAATATATTGTCGCTTTGAGAAGTATGTGATAAGCAAGAGCTCCCCCTAAATTTGTGCATTGTTTAAAATTTGCTTTGGACTGCAAATGCACAATCTGTTGGGAGCATGGGTTACTCTTCCATGTCACATACATCTTGATGGAGCTCTCAAAATGATAGAATGTAAAACATGCACTCATCACCAAGGCAAAGTGAATGATCATACAAAAGGATAGAAAATATCATCATTCAAGCACGAGCATAAAGTATGATATGATCAAACACATGATCATGCAAGGTATCTCACACACAGGCATTAAGTATCTCAAACAAACAAACAAGTGAATAAAGTAGCAAGAGAGAAAATAAGAAGCAAGCACTCTCTCTCTCTCTCTCTCTCTTTGAAGCCTATGATCTATACACTTTATCTCCCTTTGGCAACAAGTTACCAAAAAGCTCGAAAATGCATAGTGATATGCGTCTATCTAGGCTTGATCTTCGGGAGGTGGCGTGCGGATGACTCCAAGGAAGAAGGAATCTGTAGACGATGTTGGAGCTAGAGGGGTTGCCATTGGAGGGGCAATGCTACGTCTTGAGCTTGCATTGGTTTTCCTTGAAGAGGAAAGGGTGATGCAGCAATAGTAGCGTAAGTATTTCCCTCAGTTTTTGAGAACCAAGGTATCAATCCAGTAGGAGACTCCTCACAAGTCCCACGCACCTACACAAACAAACATAGAGCTCGCAACCAACGCAATAAAGGGGTTGTCAATCCCTTCACGGCCACTTGCGAAAGTGAGATCTGATAGAGATAATATGATAAGATAGATATTTTTGGTATTTTATGATATAGATTGGAAAAGTAAAGATGCAAATAAAAGTAAATAGCAAGCTTATATGATAAGAGATAGACCCGGGGGTCATAGGTTTCACTAGTGTCTTCTCTCGAGATAGCATAAGTATTACGGTGGGTGAACAAATTACTGTCGAGCAATTGATAGAAAAGTGAATAGTTATGATATTATCTAGGCATGATCATGTATATAGGCATCACGTCCGTGACAAGTAGACCGACTCCCGCCTTCATCTACTACTATTACTCCACACATCGACCGCTATCCAGCATGCATCTAGAGTATTAAGTTCATAAGAACAGAGTAACGCATTAAGAAAGATGACATGATGTAGAGGGATAAACTCATGCAATATGATATAAACCCCATCTTTTTATCCTCAATGGCAACAATACAATACGTGCCTTACTGCCCCTGTTGTCACTGGGAAAGGACACCGCAAGATTGAACCCAAAACTAAGCACTTCTCCCATTGCAAGAAAGATCAATCTAGTAGGCCAAACCAAACTGATAATTCGAAGAGACTTGCAAAGATAACTTAATCACACATAAAAGAATTCAGAGAAGATTCAAATATTTCTCATAGATAAACTTGAGCATAAACCCACAATTCATTGGACCTCGACAAACACACCGCAAAAAGAGTTACATCGAATAGATCTCCAAGAAGAGGAAGGAGAACTTTGTATTGAGAATCAAAGAGAGAGAAGAAGCCATCTAGCTAATAACTATGGACCCGGAGGTCTGTGGTAAACTACTCATAACTCATCGGAGAGGCTATGGTGTTGATGTAGAAGCCCTCCGTGGTCGATTCCCCCTCCGGCGGAGCGCCGGCGAAGGCTCCAAGATGGGATCTCGCGGATACAGAAGGTTACGGTGGTGGAAACAGCTTTTCGTGGTCACCTCTGATGTTTTCGGGGTACGTGGGTATATATAGGAGGAAGAAGTACATCGGTGGACGCCCGAGGGGCCCACGAGACAAGGGGGCGCGCCCAGTAGGGGGGCGCCATCCACCCTCGTGGCCGCCTCGGCAGCTTCTTGACTTGCACTCCAAGTCCTCTGGGTCACGTTCGTTCCAAAAATCACGCTCCCGAAGGTTTCATTCCGTTTGGACTCCGTTTGATATTCCTTTTCTTCGAAACACTGAAACAGGCAAAAAAAGAGCAATACGGGCTGGGCCTCCGGTTAGTAGGTTAGTCCCAAAAATGATATAAAAGTGTAAAGTAAAGCCCAAAAAAACATCCAAAACAGGTAATATAATAGCATGGAACAATAAAAAATTATAGATACGTTGGAGACGTATCAAGCATCCCCAAGCTTAACTCCTGCTCGTCCTCAAGTAGGTAAATGATAAAAACAGAATTTTTGATGTGGAATGCTACCTAGCATAATTCCCAATGCAATTTTCTTTATTGTGGCATGAATGTTCAGATCCAAATGATCCAAAATAAAAGCTTATAAAACATAAAAAATAGTAATACTCAAAGCATACTAACAAATAATCATGTCCTATCAAAATAGCATAGCCAAAGAAAGCTTATCCCTACAAAATCATATAGTTAGGCCATGCTTCATTTTCATTACACAAAATACTGCCATCATGCACAACCCCGATGACGAGCCAAGCAATTGGTTCGTACTTTTTAACACGCATCAGCTTTTTTCAACTCTTATGCAATACATGAGTGTAAGCCATGGACATAGCACTATGGTGGTATATGGTGGTGGTTGTGAGGGCAAAAAGGGAGAAGATAGTCTCACATCAACTAGGCGTATTAACGGGCTATGGAGATGCCCATCAATAGATATCAATGCGAGTGAATAGGGATTGCCATGCAACGGATGCACTAGAGCTATAAATGTATGAAAGATCAACAAAAGACACTAAGTGGGTGTGCATCCAACTTGCTTGCTCACGAAGACCTAGGGCATTTTGAGGAAGCCCATCATTGGAATATACAAGCCAAGTTCTATAATGAAAAATTCCCACTAGTATATTAAAGTGACAACACAAGAGACTCTCTATCATGAAGATCATCATGCTATTTTGAAGCACAAGTGTGGAAAAGAGATAGTAGTATTGTCCCTTCAATATTTTCTCTCTTTTCATATTTTTTTTCTTTTTCCTTTTTTTCTTTTTTTTATTCGGTGGGCTTCTTTGGCCTCTTTTTTTATGGGCTTCTTTGGCCTCTTTTATTTTTATAAAGTCTGAAGTCTCATCCCGAGTTGTGGGGGAATCGTAATCTTCATTATCCTTTCCTCACTTGGGACAATGCTCTAATAATGAAGATCATCACACTTTTATTAATTTACAACTCGAGAATTACAACTCAACACTTAGAATAAAATATGACTCTATATGAATGCCTCCGGCGGTGTACCGGGATATGCAATGAATCAAAAGTGACATGTATGAAAATTATGAAGGTGGCTTTGCCACAAATACGATGTCAACTACATGATCATGCAATGAGCAATATGACAATGATGGAGTGTGTCATAATAACGGAATGGTGGAAAGTTGCATGCCAATATATCTCGGAATGCCTATGGAAATGCCATAATAAGTAGGTATGGTGGCTGTTTTGACGAAGGTAAACAGTGGGTGCATGATACCGACAAAATTTGCGCGGCACAATAGAGACTAGCAAAGTGGAAGGGTGAGTGTGCGTATATCCATGGACTCACATTAGTCATAAAGAACTCATATACTTATTGCAAAAATCTACTTAGCCCTCGAAGCAAAGTACTACTACGCATGCCCCTAGAGGGATAGATTGGTAGGAAAAGACCATCGCTCGTCCCCGACTGCCACACATAAGGAAGACAATCAAAAGAGTACTTCATGCAACAAATTTGTCACACAACTTTTACCATACGTGCATGCTACGGGACTTGCTAACTTCAACACAAGTATTTATAAATTTCATAATTACCCACTAGCATGACTTCTAACATTACCACCTTTATATCTCAAAACAACTATCAAGCATCAAATTGATCATAGCATCCAATTCACTACCTATGATAGTTTTTATTATACCCAACTTGGATGCCTACCATTCTAGGACCAATTTTGTAACCATAGCAAATACCATGCTGTTCTAAGAGACTCTCAAAATAATATAAGTGAAGCATTAGAGATCAACAGTTTCTTCAAAATTAAGCCACCGCCGTGCTCTAAAAGATATAGGTGAAGCGCTAGAGAAAAAATTATCTAGCTCAAAAGATATAAGTGAAGCACATAGATTATTCTAATAAATTCTAATCAAGTGGGTTTCTCCCCAAAGGTGTGTACAGCAAGTATGATTGTGGTAAACTAAAAAGCAAAGACTAATATCATACAAGACGCTCCAAGCAAAACATATATCATGTGGCGAATAAAAATATAGCTCCAAGTAAAGTTACCGGTAGACAAAGACGAAAGAGGGGATGCCTTCCGGGGCATCCCCAAGCTTAGGCTTTTGGTTGTCCTTGAATTATCTTGGGGTGCCATGGGCATCCCCAAGCTTAGGCTCTTGCCACTCCTTATTCCATAGTCCATCAAATCTTTACCCAAAACTTGAAAACTTCACAACACAAAACTCAACAGGAAATCTCATAAGCTCCTTTAGTGAAAGAAAGAAAAACCACCACATAAGGTACTGTAATGAACTCATTCTTTATTTATATTAGTGTTAAACCTACTGTATTCCAGGTTCTCTATGGTTCATACCCTTACATACTAGCCATAGATGCATCAAAATAAGCAAACAACACACGAAAGGCAGAATCTGTCAAAAATAGAACAGTCTGTAGCAATCTGTAACTTTCGAATACTTCTGGCACTCCAAAACTCCTACAAAAATAGGACGTCTTAGGCAATTTGTCTATTGATCTACAGCAAAAAGAATCAACACAAAAGCACGTTTCTGTGATTTATTGAATTTTTTTCGTGCATGCAAAGTTTCTGTTTTTCAGCAGAATCAAATTAACTTTCACCCAAGGTTATCCTATAGGTTCTACTTGGCACAAAAACTAATTAAAACATGAAAAGACATCTAAATAGAGGCTAGATTAATTATTTATTACTAAACAGGAACAAAAAGCAAGGAACAAAAAATAAAATTGGGTTGCCTCCCAACAAGCGCTATCGTTTAGCGCCCCTAGCTAGGCATAAAAGTGAGAATAGATCCGGGGGTCATAGGTTTCACTAGTGGCTTCTCTCGAGATAGCATAAGTATTACGGTGGGTGAAAAAATTACTATCGAGCAATTGATAGAAAAATGAATAATTATGAGATTATCTAGGCATGATCATGTATATAGGCATCACGTCCGTGACAAGTAGACCGACTCCTGCCTGCATCTACTACTATTACTCCACACATCGACCGTTATCCAGCATGCATCTACAGTATTAAGTTCATAAGAACAGAGTAACACATTAAGAAAGATGACATGATGTAGAGCGATAAACTCATGCAATATGATATAAACCCCATCTTTTTATCCTTAATGGCAACAATACAATACGTGCCTTGCTGCCCCTGCTGTCACTGGGAAAGGACACCGCAAGATTGAACCCAAAGCTAAGCACGTCTCCCATTGCAAGAAAGATCAATCTAGTAGGCCAAACCAAACTGATAATTCGAAGAGACTTGCAAAGATAACTTAATCACACATAAAAGAATTCAGAGAAGATTCAAATATTTCTCATAGATAAACTTGATCATAAACCCAAAATTCATTGGATCTTGACAAACACACCGCAAAAAGAGTTACATCGAATAGATCTCCAAGAAGAGGAAGGAGAACTTTGTATTGAGAATCAAAGAGAGAGAAGAAGCCATCTAGCTAATAACTATGGACCCGAAGGTCTGTGGTAAACTACTCACAACTCATCGGAGAGGCTATGGTGTTGATGTAGAAACCCTCCGTGGTCGATTCCCCCTCCGGTGGAGCGCCGACGAAGGCTCCAAGATGGGATCTCGCGGATACAGAAGGTTACAGTGGTGGAAATAGCTTTTCGTGGTCGCCTCTGATGTTTTCGGGGTACGTGGGTATATATAGGAGGAAGAAGTACGTCGGTGGACGCCCGAGGGGCCCACAAAACAGGGGGCGCGTCCAGTAGGGGGGCCTCCACCCTCGTGGCCACCTCGACAACTTCTTGACTTGCACTCCAAGTCCTCTGGATCACGTTCGTTCCAAAAATCACGCTCCCGAAGGTTTCATTCCGTTTGGACTCTGTTTGATATTCCTTTTCTTTGAAACATTGAAATAGGCAAAAAAAACAGCAATACAGGCTAGGCCTACGGTTAGTAGGTTAGTCCCAAAAATGATATAAAAGTGTAAAGTAAAGCCCAAAAACATCCAAAACAGGTAATATAATAGCATGGAACAATCAAAAATTATAAATATGTTGGAGACGTATCAGGCAACTGGAGCTGTGGCAGATCTCTGTGCCCTAGGCACTCTGTTGAATGCATCTGTAGTTGTGCTCCCCTTCCTCTACTCAGCTTCTTCCTGGAGCTGCTCAACTGTTGTTTGCATCTCAGTAATCTTCAAATCAAGATCATAGAATTTAGTCTCGATGATCCTCTCCAAGCTCTCCTGGTTTTGAGTCAGGGTAGCTAGTCCTTTCTCAATCCTCAAGGTTGCCTAAATCAAATATCCAAGCTGGTCTTGCTTTGATTTGAGGAACACTTGTGAGGCTTCTCCTGTGCTTGGCATCTTTCTTGCCTTCTCATCTTGAGCTTTCTCTTTTCTCTCATGAGCTTCAACAGAGGTGGGATCCTCAGCATCCATGTCCTCAAAATCAGGCTGCAAGGGAAAGTGTTCTTTGTCCAAAAGATACACTCCTTGCTTCATCTTGGAATTGATTAACTCTTGGATGTGTGGAGCATACCCACATGATCTCTTTTGGTCTTTTGATTGTCTCTACAATTAAGCTCATGACCTTGAATTTCCGTGGCACAATATCAAACAACTGCATCATGTTGATGGAATGACCTCTGATCATCATGTGATCTCCAGATTTGGGCAACAGAGTGTGCCTCAATATGGTGTTTATGGTGGCCAAACCAGACAACAAATAGTAGACTGGCCCAAGATGATGTGTCTCCAAGGCCTTATCTAGGATTTTCTTATACATATTGGCCATGGAGTTATGACCTTTCTTCTTTTCAGCATACACATCTATGTCATTCTCTTCTTCTTCAGGGGCATTTATGAGCCTAGCCCATTCATCAACTGTTGATTGGTGCCTCTGACCTTCTGTCATCCACACAATCCTTCCATCTGGATAGAAGTGAGTTGTTGAATAGAATTGCATAATGAGCTCATCGTTCCATTTGGTTAGCTTCTGACCAACAAAGTCATCAATACCATTTGCTTTGAAGCTTTCATGCACACCTGGGAAATGATCAGCATTGGCATCAATGTATTTCCAGTCTTCCCATCTCATATCACTAACTATGGGCTTCTTGTCCAGCAACACTGTCTCATAAAAATGCTGTTGCTATTTGGTGTGGAACATGTAGTCCACTGCAGTCCTTCTCACAGCATATGGATCTGCTTGTCTCCATCTCCTAAGACCAGCATCCTTTCTCTCCTTCATGTCTTCAGCCACTGGGTGACTGTCATCATGGTCTGGAATCTTGGGTTTGAGCTTCCTAAGCACTGGGGCTTCAGCATCTTCTGCAGCTTCAGGCACTGGGGCCTTGTTTTTCTCCGAGGCAGGTATGTTTCTGGTTCTTCTCTTTGGAGCTATCTTGGAGGCTTGAGCTGGAGCTTTGGGGGTTGTCTTGGGCTTTGATGGAGCTACCCCAGACCTTATGGCATCCCCCATCAGCTTTTGGGACTTGGCAGGAGGCGCTTGTGGCTCTTCCTCCTCCTCAACCATTGATGGATGTCCAATCACTCTTGCCATGGTTTTCTTAACTCTCTCTTTCCTTTTCTTGCCATCTCCAACAGCTTCACTTGGCTCAGCAGGAATTTGAGTTGAAGCTCTGGCCTTTGACATGGGAGTTCTCCTAGCAGGGGCCTTCACATTCTGACCTGGTTTTGTTGAGGCAACAGTAGTAGCATATTCCTTTTTCAACACTCTCTTCTTTGAGGAAACTTCCTCCTCAGTAGCAACATAATCTTCATCCTCTGAGTCTGAAGTCTTTTTCTTCCTCTGCCTAGTCTGAGCCTTAGGCAGGTTGCTTGGAGTGCTACTTCTTCCTTCTTCAGTGCTGCTAGAGGGACTAGTGCCCTCACTCAAATTCAGTTGCTCCTCTGACACATTTTGGCTGTCACTTTGATCAGACATTCTGCACTGCACACTGAGAGATGACCCTGTGAATAGATGTAGATGACGTAGAGTAGATAAGCATCACAAAGTGCAGAGATTTTGCAAAAAGAATGAATCAAAAACTTAGTTTTATTTTTCCTCAGAAAGCATTTCGAAGCTACCGATTTGTGAAACTCGGTGACACCGAAGCAACTTTGGAGTCTAAACTAGTGAACTCGGTCAGATTGAGTCACAGTTCGGTGACTCCGAGATTGCTAGGGTTTCACAGAATCCTGATTTCGGTCACACTGATTTGCAATTCTCGGTCAGACCGAAAACCACATGTGCAATGGCCTAGGCCAAATCGGTGAGACCGATTTCTATAGTTCGGTCGGTCTGAGATGAGTTCGGCGGAAACCTAACCCTAAATTTTCAATTCAAAACTAGTCTAATGGAGGTTCTCTATGGATGGATCGATCTCATATGTGGAAAGATACACGACATTGCCTTTGTGCTAAGAATCAGATTAAAAGAAAAGCACAAAGTGTCGAACTCATAACCTAGTTCAGTGATGAGTTTGCTATGGCGGCAACGGGGGTGAGAAAATCCGTTGACGGCAATGGAGACCAGTGGCGGGAGGTCGTTGGCGATGAGGTGATGATCCGGAGACCCTAGAGGCAGAGCAGGACACGCGCGGGCGAAGAGGTTTTGAAGTGATTTCCAAAATCTGGCCCATCAGTATATATATATATATATCCTGACCCTATCGGTGTGACCGAGTTGAACAACTTAGTGGCACCAAGATGCAAAACTGCAAGTAGTTACTGCAACTCAGTGAGACCAAAAATTTCATATCGGTTGCACCGAGATTGAAAACCTAGATCAACTTTGTGAACTCGGTTCGACCGAAATGGATGGATCGGTCAGACCAAAGTGCATAGAGAGGTTTTGGAAGTTTAAGTCCATGACAAAACGGAACTCCGAGTACTCCTCACACAGAGGGTTCGAATTTGACTTAGATCAAACTTTGTGATGTGGCATGAATAGAGTTTGAGACGAGAAAAGCATAGATAGCTAAAGGAAGTTCTTTGGCATTCTTGTCCATCTATTTGGCAAAAGAAAAGGAGCCAAACAAACATAACTACAAATGGATGTTCTCGAATGAATAAAATTATGCAATGAACATGCTCACACAATAAAATGGCAAATGAAATATGTGGCACAATCACTCTAGCATCTATCAAGCAATTAGCGATGGCTAGGTCATCTATATATGAGTATATTGACTTAGGAGTCAAATGAGAACATTTGATCATAGGTCATACTCATCGTTTAAGCACAAGTGGGGTTACCATTTTTACATAAAGCATTGTTGTGTTCACACCATTAGAGTTGCTTTAGCTCAATTATTTAGAGTAAAGCTCCCCCTAGATGTGATATCCCCCCTAAGAGGGATGAACTAACCTTGGGTTTTGTCGATGATGACTTCATGTAGGTGTTGAAGATGTGGATGCTCATTGTTGATGTAGATCATTTGAAGCAATCCATTGGAGTGAGTTGCACTTTCAATTCCTACATGGGTTAGTCCCACAAGGAACAAACAAGGATATCCATAGACATTGAATGAAGCACACACATAATGATGTCCATGATAGCATTAGATTACCTTGTCCCTTGTCTTACCATCAAGAGGGTTTGTGACTCCTTGAACTAGTGTATGATGTGGAAGTTGTTTACACTAGCCCTTGCCCAAATAAATATGAGTGAAGTATGTTGGCGGAGTCACCCTCAAGAGCTATCTAGTTCTTCTTCTTCGGGATCCACATCATCTTGATGGGAATCCTTGGGGTTGTAGATGTACTTGATGAAGTAAAACTTGATGTAGTCTTGGGAAACCACTTGACCAAGGCCTGCAGAGCATCTTCAAATGCATCAATATCCTCTTGAAGCTTGTCCTTGCCTTTTCGCTTGTGGTCTTATGGTGGAAGATCATCTTGAGCTTGTGTCCCCTCGAAGGAAGTAGGATCATACTTCTCTTGTTGAGGAACAAACTTTGTCTTGGGGTATTGATCTTCTTCCCACTCAACTCCATTGGCATTGAACCTTCGTTCAAAACCAACACCCTGATTCTTCCGGTGCCTTCCTTGCTTGCGTATAATTTCCTCAAATTTCTTACTTCCGGCAAGGCTCTTGTAAACACCTTTCTCTATAATTCCCTTCAATAAGCTATTTTCTTGCTCAAGTGTAACTTGGCTAAGAGAATCATTAGTGGAATCAAGAGAACTACTAGAGGCAACAATATTGGATTTAGCATGATTATTGTTACTACTAGAAGAAGAATCTTTCTTGTTCTTGTTGCTAGATTTTACTTGTGGCATGTAAGTAGACAAGAGTAAACGCTTCACAATGTAAGAAGAACTTTTCTTCCGAAGATCATCATTGATGGCCTTTAAGAACCCATGTTCTTGCTCAAGATTGAGCTTCTCGAAGCGTAGCTTCTCATGAGTTTTTAAAAGTTCTCGATGATCTTCTAAAGTAGTTTCATGAACTAACTTAAGAGTGTTTAGTTCTTTAGTTAGACGCTCAATATCCTTCTTATCATTGTCATTCGTTTTATCTTGATTAGCATGATTAATTGACATTCCATCATAGTATTCATCACTTGAGTTGTCAATAAGTAAATCATCATCACCTAGCAAATCATCTTCATCACTACTGAAATAAACATACTCGGGGTGTGATACATTGGGGCCTTTAGCCATGAAGCATCATCCAATTCCTTCATTTGGTGAGTCAAATATGTCATAGGAGTTGGTTGACACAAGTGCTAGACCGGCAACACCTTCATCTTGAGTATATTTGGAGTCAGAGTGATAACTTCTCTCGGAGTGGTGGTCGGAGTCGGAGCCGGATACCCATTCACCAACATGAGCTTGATGTCTTCATTTTGTGTAGCTCCTTGATGACTTGTCCTTCCTTTCTGAATCCTTGCTCCTTCGAGAGGTTCTTCGTTCATGGCGATCATCTCTACTACTTCTCTCTCTTGGTGGTGATTCTTCCCTTTTGCTTTTGCTTTTAGGTGAGTCTTCTCTTCTTTTGTAGGGAGTCGTACACTCATTGGAGTAGTGTTCGGGTCTTCCACAATTGTAGGAATTTTGCTCAGGACTAGAAGATCTTTTGTCATTGTAGGACCTTGACTTGGAACTTCTTCCCTTGCTTCTACTCTTGTAGAATTTGTTGAAGTTCTTCACCATTAAGCTTAATTCCTCATTGAAGGTTTGTTTCTCACTTGATGATGTAGGAGCATCACATGAGGCTTTGTACGCACCACTAGACTTGTTGTGAAGCTCTTCTTTATCCTTGAGTGACATCTCATGAGCAACAATTCTTCCAATGACTTCCTTTGGCTTGAGATCTTTGTAATTTGGCATCATTTGGATCAATGTGCACACGATATCATATTTTCCATCCAAAGCTCTTATGATCTTCTTGATGACGAATTTTTCGGTCATCTCTTCACTTCCTAAGCCGGCAATCTCATTTGTGATGAGAGCAAGCCTAGAGTACATTTCAGTGACACCTTCACCATCCTTCATTTTGAACTTATCAAGCTGACTTTGAAGCACATCCAACTTGGATTCATTAACGGAGTTGGTACCTTCGTGCATATCAATCAAAGTATCCCAAATTTCCTTTGCATTCTCAAGACGGCTGATTTTGTTGAATTCTTCGGGGTACAATCCGTTGAAGAGGATATCACAAGCTTGAGCATTGTATTGCATCATTCTCAACTCTTCCGCGGTAGCTTGACGATTTGGTTCTCTCCCATCAAAAAATTCACCTTGCAAACCAATACACACAATGGCCCAAACGGTGGGGTTATGTCCAGGAATATGCATTTTCATCTTATGCTTCCAACTAGCAAAATTAGTACCATCAAAGTAAGGACCTCTACGGTGGTAATCTCCCTTGCTAGACGCCATACTCTCCTAGGTTGTGAAACCAAGGCTATGATCACCAAAGCTATGGAAATAAAGGCAAATGGAGAGCAAAGCTCTGATACCACTTGTAGGATCTAAAGTATGTCTAGAGGGGGGTGATTAGACTACTTGACCAAATAAAAGCTTAACCTTTTCCCAATTTTAGTTCTTGGCAGATTTTAGCAACTTAGCACTAGTCAAGCAATCAACCTAACACATGCAATTCAAAGAGTATAGCAGCGGAATGTAAATCATTGCATATGAAGGTAAAGGGAGGAGTTTGGAGGGAGCAAATGCAATTATAGACACGGAGATTTTTGGCATGGTTCCAACAGGTGGTGCTATCGTACATCCATGTTGATGGAGACTTCAACCCACAAAGGGTAACGGCTGCGCGAGTCCACGGAGGGCTCCACCCACGAAGGGTCCACGAAGAAGCAACCTTGTCTATCTCACCATGGCCATCGCCAACGAAGGACTTGCTTCACTTGGGTAGATCTTAGCGAAGTAGGAGATCCCCTTGCCCTTACAAACTTCTTGGTTCAACTTCACAATCTTGACGGAGGCTCCCAAGCGACACCTAACCAATCTAGGAGACACCACTCTCCAAAAGGTAATAGATAGTGTGTTGATGATGAACTCCTTGCTCTTGTGCTTCAAACGATAGTCTCCCCAACACTCAACTCTCTCACACAGATTTGGCTATGGTGGAAAGATGATTTGAGTGGAAAGCAACTTGGGGAAGGCTAGAGATCCATATTCATATGGTTGGATTGGAATATCTTGGTCTCAACACCTGAGTAGGTGGTTCTCTCTCAGAAAATGAGTAGTGGAAGTGTAGGTTCGTTCTGATGGCTCTATGCACGAATGAAGAGTGGGTGGAGGGGAATATATAGCCTCCACACAAAATCTAACCGTTACACACAGATTCCCAAACTCGGTGGGACTGAGTCAACAAACTCGGTCAGACCGATTCAGTTATAAATGTGAATGTTAGGATTTTCGGTGGGACCGAAAAGATCAACTCGGTGGGACCGATGCGCTAGGGTTAGGGCATAACTTATCTCGGTGAGACCGATCACATAAACTCGGAGGGACCGATTTTAGTAATTGGCAAATAGAGAGTTGGTCAGGCAAACTCGATGGGACCGATCCGATCATTTCGGTGAGACCGGAGCGTTATGAAAAAGGAAACAAAGAGTTTGCATTGCGAACTCGGTGGTACCGATCGCTCATTTCGGTGAGACTGAAATGTTACGAAGGGAAACAGAGAGTTTGCAATCCCATCTCGGTGAGACCGAGATTCCTATCGGTGAGACCAAAGTGATTAGGGTTTGTGGCTATGGCTATGTCAAATGAACTTAGTGGCGCCGGATAGATCAAATCGGTGGGGCCGAGTTTGACTTTTAGGTTTAGGAAAATTGTGGAAGTGGGAAAGTGGTTGAGGGTTTTGGAGCATATCACTAAGCATTTTGAGCAAGTAATCCATTAAGCAACACCTCATCCCCTTTTAATAGTATTGGCTTTCCTATATAGTCAATGTGATCTTGGATCACTTAAATGGAAAATGTAGAGTCTTGAGCTTGTTGCCAACATGTATCCTTTGCATTTTGAGGGGTCCACATCCTTAGTCCATGCCATGCCAATCATTGAACTTTTTGAAATGATTATCTTGAAAGATCATTAGTTCAATGAGCTATATGTTGTTAAGAACTACCAAAACCACCCAGGGATTAGTTGCACTTTCGTTAAGCAAAGCTTCTGGCTCCACATTATCATCAGCCTCATAAAGTTTTTGGAAACAACTTCTTGTCATCGGCGCAATCTGCTCTTTTCCTTGGATCCAATTACCATCAACATTTTTTAGCTTACTGATATAATTTTTCTTCTGTCGCCACGTACCCTTACACTGAAAATACTTTGTATTTTGTTCACCCTCATAGATACTAGTAACCCGAGAATGTTGACGCCTTAACATCTCTTCCCTGTACAAGTACTCATCTAACTCCCTCGAACATTCATGAATTTGCACATCTCTTTGTTGGGGAACGTAGCAGCAATTCAAAATTTCCTACACATCACCAAGATCAATTTATGGAGAGACTAGCAATAAGAGAGAGAGAGAGGGAGTGCATCTTCATACCCTTGAAGATCGCTAAGCGGAAGCGTTGCAAGAACGCAGATGAGGTAGTCGTACTCGTGGCGATTCAGATCGCGGTCGATTCCGATCTAAGCGCCGAACAACGGCGCCTCCACGTTCAACACACGTGCAGCCCAGTGACGTCTCCCATGCCTTGATCCAACAAGGAGAGAGGGAGAGGTTGGGGAAGACTCCGTCCAGCAGCAGCACGACGGCGTGGTGGTGGTGGAGGAGCACGGTGCTCCAGCAGGGCTTCGCCAAGCACTACGAGAGACGAGGAGGGAGAAAGGTAGCGCTGCGCCTTGGGAGAGAGAGACTCATGTGTTGGGCAGCCCCAAAACCTCCACTATATATAGGGGAAGGGAGAGGGGGAGGTGCCCTATGGTTTCCCCTGGGGGGGCGGCCAGGGCAGATGGGATCTCCCCTTTGGGTGACTTGGCCCCCAAGCCAGGAGGTGGGAACCCTAGAAGGGGCGCCCCAAACCCCCTGGTCATGTGGGAATAGGTGAGGGGGGCGCACAGCCCCTTAGTGGGCTGGTTTGCCCCCTCCCCTTGGCCCATGAAGCCCCCCCAACACTTGTCGGGGCTCCCGAAACACCTTTCGGTCATGCTGGTCATCATCCGGTACCTCCGGAACACTTCCGGACTCCAAAACCCTTCGTCCAATATATCAATCTTCACCTCCGGACCATTCCGGGACTCCTCATGACGTCCGGGATCTCATCCGGGACTCCAAACAACATTCGGTAACCACGTACATACCTTCCCTATAACCCTAGCGTCATCGAACCTTAAGTGTGTAGACCCTACGGGCTCGGGAATCATGCAGACATGACCGAGACATCTCTGTGGTCAATAACCAACAGCGGGATCTGGATACCCATGTTGGATCCCACATGTTCCACGAAGATCTCATCGGATGAACCACGATGTCAAGGATTCAATCAATCCCGTATACAATTCCCTTTGTCTACTGGTATGATACTTGCCCGAGATTCGATCGTCGGTATCCCGATACCTTGTTCAATCTCGTTACCGGCAAGTCTCTTTACTTGTTCCGTAACACACCATCCCGTGATCAACTCCTTGGTCACATCGTGCACATTATGATGATGTCCTACCGAGTGGGCCCAGAGATACCTCTCCGTTACACGGAGTGACAAATCCCAGTCTCGATTCGTGCCAACCCAACAGACACTTTCGGAGATACCCGTAGTGTACCTTTATAGCCACCCAGTTACGTTGTGACGTTTGGTACACCCAAAGCATTCCTACGGTATCCGGGAGTTGCACAATCTCATGGTCTAAGGAAATGATACTTGACATTAGAAAAGCTTTAGCATACGAACTACATGATCTTGTGCTAGGCTTAGGATTGGGTCTTGTCCATCACATCATTCTCCTAATGATGTGATCCCGTTATCAACGACATCTAATGTACATGGTCAGGAAACCGTAACCATCTATTGATCAACGAGCTAGTCAACTAGAGGCTTACTAGGGACATGGTGTTGTCTATGTATCCACACATGTATCTGAGTTTCCTATCAATACAATTCTAGCATGGATAATAAATGATTATCATGAACAAGGAAATATAATAATAATAATAATAAGTAATTTATTATTGCCTCTAGGGCATATTTCCAACAGTCTCCCACTTGCACTAGAGTCAATAATCCAGTTCACATCGCTATGTGATTAACACTCAAGGTCACATCGCCATGTGACTAACACCCAAAGAGTTTACTAGAGTCAATAATCTAGTTCACATCAATATGTAATTAACACTTAATGAGTTCTGGGTTTGATCATGTTATGCTTGTGAGAGAGGTTATAGTCAACAAGTCTGCAACAATCAGATCCGCATGTACTTCGCAAAACTTTATGTCATATCGTAGATGCTGCTACCACGTTTCACTTGGAACTATTCCAAATGGTTGCTCCATTATACATATCCGGTTTTTCTACTCATAGGCATCCGGATAGGTGTTAATGCTTGCATCGACGTAACTCTTAACGTCAAACTCTTTATCACCTCCATAACCGAGAAACATTTCCTTATTCCTCTAAGGATAATTTTGACCGCTATCTAGTGATCCACTCCTGGATCACCTTTGTACCCTCTTGCCAGACATGTGGCAAGGCACACATCAGGTGTGGTACTCAGCATGGCATACCGTATAGAGCCTATGACAAAAGCATAGGGGGTGACCTTCGTCTTTCCTCTTTCTTCTGCCGTGGCCAAGCTTTGAGTCTTACTCAACTTCACACCTTACAACTCAGGTAAGAATACCTTCTTTGACTGATCTATTTTGAACTCCTTCAAAATCATGTTAGGTGTGCGTTCTTTGAAAGTATAATCAGGCGTCTTGATCTATCTCTATAGATCTTGATGCCCAATATGTAAGCAGCTTTATCCAGGTCTTCCTTTGAAAATAATTCTTCAAACAACCGTTTATGCTTTCCAGAAATTCTACATTATTTCGGATCAACAATATGTCATCCACATATAGTTATCAGAAATGTTGTAGCGCTCCCACTCACTTTCTTGTAAATACAAGTTTCTAGCAAACATTGCATAAACCTAAAAGCTTTGATCACTCCATCAAAGCATATATTCCGACTCCGAGATGCTTGCTCTAGTCCATAGAAGGATCGCTGGAGCTAGCATACCTTTTAGCAACCTTAGGATCGACAAAACCTTTCTGATTGTATCACATACAACCTTTCCTTACAAAAACTAGTAAGGAAACTTGTTTTGACATCCATCTGCCAGATTTCATAAATGCAACTAATGCTAACATGATTCCGACGGACTTAAGCATCGCTACGGATGAGAAAATCTCATCATAGTCAACTCCTTGAACTTGTGAAAAACTCTTTGCCACAAGTCGAGCTTCATAGACGGTGACATTACCGTCCATGTCCGTCTTCTTCTTAAAGATCCATTTATCTCAATGGCTTGCCGATCATCGGGCAAGTCCACCAAATTCCATACTTTGTTTTGATACATGGATCCTATCTCGCATTTATCAGCTTCTAACCATTTGTCGGAATACGGGCCCACCATCGCTTCTCCATAGTTCGTAGGTTCATTGTTGTCCAACAACATGACCTCTAAGATAGGACCACCGTACCACTCAGGAGTAGTACATATCCTTGTCGACCTACGAGGTTCGCTAGCAACTTGATCTGAAGCTTCATGATCACTATCATTAGTTTCCTCTTCAACAGTCGTAGGTTCCACAGAAACATCTTTCTGTGTTGCACTACTCTCCGGTTGAAGTGAGGGTTCGACAACCTCATCAAGTTCTATCTTCCTCCCACTCAATTCTTTCGAGAGAAACTCCTTCTCGAGAAAGGACCCGTTCTTAGCGACAAACACTTTGCCCTCGGATCTGAGATAGAAGGTATACCCAACTATTACCTTTGGGTATCCTATGAAGATGTATTTGTCCTCTTTGGGTTCGAGCTTTTTCGGTTGAAGCCTTAAGCATCGCAGCGCCAAATATTAAGAAAACGACAACTTTGGTTTCTTGCCAAACCAATGTTCATACGACGTCGTCTCAACGGACATAGACGGTTCCCTATCTAAAGTGAATGCAGTTGTCTCCCATGCATAACCTCAAAATAATAGCGGTAGATCGGTAAGAGACATCATAGATGGCACCATATCTCATAAGGTTCGATTACGACGTCCGGACACACCATTACGCTGTGGTGTTCCAGGTGGCTTCAACTGCGAAACAATTCCACAATGTCTTAAGTGTTGGAAATATGCCCTAGAGGCAATAATAAAAGGATTATTATTATATTTCTTTGTTCATGATAGTTGTCTTTTATTCATGCTATAATTGTATTCTCTGGAAATCGTAATACACGTGTGAATACTTAGACCACAACATGTCCCTAGTGAGCCTCTAGTTGACTAGCTCGTTGATCAACAGATAGTCATGGTTTCCTTACTATGGACATTGGATGTCGTTGATAACGGGATCACATCATTGGGAGAATGATGTGATGGACAAGACCCAATCCTAAGCATAGCACAAAGATCGTTCGTTTGCTAGAGCTTTTCCAATGTCAAGTATCTTTTCCTTAGACCATGAGATCGTGTAACTCCTGGATACCGTAGGAGTGCTTTGGGTGTACCAAACGTCGCAACGTAACAAGGTGACTATAAAGGTGCACTACAGGTATCTCCGAAAGTGTCTGTTGGGTTGACATGGATCGAGACTGGGATTTGTCACTCCGTATAATGGAGAGGTATCACTGGGCCCACTCGGTAGTGCATCATCATAATGAGCTCAAAGTGACCAAGTGTCTGGTCACCGGATCATGCATTACGGTACGAGTAAAGTGACTTGCCGGCAACGAGATTAAACGAGGTATTGGGATACCGACGATCGAATCTCGGGCAAGTAACATACCGTCTGACAAAGGGAATAGTATACGGGGTTGCTTGAATCCTCGATATCGTGGTTCATCCGATGAGATCATCGAGGAGTATGTGGGAGCCAACATGGGTATCCAGATCCCGATGTTGGTTATTGACCGGAGAGCCGTCTCGGTCATGTCTGCATGTCTCCCGAACCCGTAGGGTCTACACACTTAAGGTTCGGTGACGCTAGGGTTGTATGAATACGAGTATGCAGCAAACCGAATGTTGTTCGGAGTCTCGGATGAGATCCCGGACGTCACGAGGAGTTCCGGAATGGTCCGGAGGTAAAGAATTATATATAGGAAGTGTTGTTTCGGCCATCGGGAAAGTTTTGGGGTCACCCGGTATTGTACCGGGACCACCGGAAGGGTCCCGGGGGTCCACCGGGTGGGGCCACCTATCCCGGAGGGCCCCGTGGGCTGAGGTGGGAGGGGAACCTGTTGGGGAACAAAGCAGAAATTCAAAATTTTCCTACGTGTCACCAAGATCTATCTATGGAGAAACTAGCAACGAGGGGAAGGAGAGTGCATCTACATACCCTTGTAGATCGCTAAGCGGAAGCGTTCAAGAGAACGGGGTTGAAGGAGTCGTACTCGTCGTGATCCAAATCACCGGAGATCCTAGTGCCGAACGGACGGCACCTCCGCGTTCAACACACGTACAGCCCGGTGACGTCTCACATGCCTTGATCCAGCAAGGAGAGAGGGAGAGGTTGAGGAAGACTCCGTCCAGCAGCAGCACAACGGCGTGGTGGTGGTGGAGGAGCGTGGTGATCCAGCAGGGCTTCGCCAAGCACCGCGGGAGAGGAGAAGGGAGAGAGGTAGGGCTGCGCCAGGGAGAGGTCAAAACTCATGTGTTGGCAGCCCCAAAACCCTCAAGTATATATAGGGGAGAGGGAGGGGGGTGCGCCCCCTCTAGGGTTTCCACCCCAAGGGGTGCTGCAGCCCCAATCCCATCTAAGGGTGGCGGCCAAGGGGGGAGAGGGGGAAAACTTGCCCCCCAAGTTAGGTGGAAGCACCCCCTCCCCAAACCCTAGGCGCCTTGGGCCCTTGTGGGGGGGCGCACCAGCCCACCTGGGGCTGGTCCCTCCCCATACTTGGCCCATGCAGCCCTCCGGGGCCGGTGGCCCCACTTGGTGGACCCCCGGGACCCTCCCGGTGGTCCCGGTACATTACCGATAAAACCCGAAACTTTTCCGGTGACCAAAACAGGACTTCCCATATATAAATCTTTACCTCCGGACCATTCCGGAACTCCTCGTGACGTCCGGGATCTCATCCGGGACTCCGAACAACATTCGGTAACCACATACAAACTTCTTTTATAACCCTAGCGTCATCGAACCTTAAGTGTGTAGACCCTACGGGTTCGGGAACCATGCAGACATGACCGAGACGTTCTCCGGCCAATAACCAACAGCGGGATCTGGATACCCATGTTGGCTCCCACATGTTCCACGATGATCTCATCGGATGAACCATGATGTCAAGGACTCAATCGATCCCGTATACAATTCCCTTTGTCTAGCGGTATTGTACTTGCCCGAGATTCGATCGTCGGTATGCTGATACCTTGTTCAATCTCGTTACCGGCAAGTCTCTTTACTTGTTCCATAACACATCATCCCGTGATCAACCCCTTGGTCACATTGTGCACATTATGATGATGTCCTACCGAGTGGGCCCAGAGATACCTCTCTGTTAATCGGAGTGACAAATCCCAGTCTCGATTCGTGCCAACCCAACAGACACTTTCGGAGATACCTGTAGTGCACCTTTATAGCCACCCAGTTACGTTGTGACGTTTGGTACACCCAAAGCATTCCTACGGTATCCGGGAGTTGCACAATCTCATGGTCTAAGGAAATGATACTTGACATTAGAAAAGCTTTAGCATACGAACTACGATCTTTGTGCTAGGCTTAGGATTGGGTCTTGTCCATCACATCATTCTCCTAATGATGTGATCCCGTTATCAACGACATCCAATGTCCATGGTCAGGAAACCGTAACCATCTGTTGATCAACGAGCTAGTCAACTAGAGGCTTACTAGGGACATGGTGTTGTCTATGTATCCTCACATGTATCTGAGTTTCCTATCAATACAACTATAGCATGGATAATAAACGATTATCATGAACAAGGAAATATAATAATAATAACCAATTTATTATTGCCTCTAGGGCATATTCCCAACAGTCTCCCACTTGCACTAGAGTCAATAATCTAGTTCACATTGTCATGTGATTAACACTCACAGGTCACATCGCCATGTGACCTACATCCAAAGAGTTTACTAGTGTCACTAAACTAGTTCACATCATCATGTGATTAAGACTCAATGAGTTCTGGGGTTTGATCATGTTTTGCTTGTGAGAGAGGTTTTAGTCAACGGATCTGCAACATTCAGATCCGTATGTACTTCGCAAATCTCTAGGTCATATTGTAAATGCTGCTTCCATGCTCCACTTAGAGCTATTACAAATGGTTGCTCCACTATACGTATCCGGTTTGCTACTCAGAGTCACTCAGATAGGTGTTAAAGCTTGCATCGACGTAACCCTTTACGCCGAACACTTTATCACCTCCATAATCGAGAAACATGTCCTTATTTACTCCAAGGACAATTTTTGACCGCTGTCCAATGATCCCCATTCCTGGATCATTCTTTTACCCCTTGACTGACTCATGGCAAGGCAGACTTCCGGTGCGGTACACAACATAGCATACTACAGAGCCTACGTCTGAAGCATAGGGGACGACCTTCATCCTTTGTCTCTCTTCTGCCGTGGTCGAGCTTTAACTCTTAACTTCATACCTTACAACTCAGGCAAGAACTCCTTCTTTGACTGATCCATCTTGAACACCTTCAAGATCATGTCAAGGTATGTGCTCATTTGAAAGTACTATTAAGCATTTTGATCTATCTTATAGATCTTGAGGCTTATTGTTCAAGTAGCCTAATCCAGGTTTTCCATTGAAAAACACTTTTCAAATAACCCTATATGCTTTCCAGAAATTCTACATCATTTCTGATCAACAATATGTCAACAACATATACTCATCAGAAATTCTATAGTGCTCCCACTCATTTCTTTGGACATACAAGTTTCTCATAAACTTTGTATAAACCCAAAATCTTTGATCATCTCATCAAAGCGTACATTCCAACTCCGAGATGCTTACTCCGGTCCTATGAAGGATTGTTGGAGCTTTGCATACTTATTAGCGTCTTTCAGGATTGACAAAACCTTCTGGTTGCATCACATACAACCTTTCCTCAAGTATAACATCGAGGAAACAATGTTTTGACATCCTATCTGCAAGATTTCATAAATCATGCAGTAATTGCTAATATAATCCCAACAGATTCTTAGCATCGCTACGAGTGAGAAAGTCTCATCGTAGTCAACTCCTTGAACTTGTCGGAAAACATCTTAACGACAAGTCGAGCTTTCTTAATGGCGATACTTACCATCATTGTCTGTCTTCCTTTTAAAATCCATCTGTACCCAACGGCCTTACGACCATCAAGTATTTCTTCCAAAGTCATGGATCCTCTCTCGGATTTTATGGCCTCGAGCCATTCATCGGAATTCGGGCCCACCATCGCTTCTCCATAGCTCGTAGGTTCATTGTTGTCTAGCAACATGACCTCTAAGACAGGATTGCGTACCACTCTGAAGTAGTACGCGTCCTTGTCGACCTACGAGGTCCGGTAGTGACTTGATCGAAAGCATCATGATCACTATCATCGGCTTCCACTTCAATTAGTGTAGGTGCCACATGAACAACTTCATGTGCCCTGCTACTGAAGTGATGGTTCAATAACCTCATCAAGTCTCCACCATCCTCCCACTCAATTCTTTCAAGAGAAACTTTTCCTCGAGAAAGGACCCGATTCTAGAAGCAATTACTTTTGCTTCCGGATCTGAGATAGGAGGTATACCCAACCATTTTGGGTATCCTATGAAGATGTATTTATCTGCTTTGGGTTCGAGCTTATCACCTGAAACTTTTTCACATAAGCGTCGCAGCCCCAAACTTTTAAGAAACGACAACTTAGGTTTCTCCAAACCATAGTTCAAACGGTGTCGTCTCAACGGAATTACGTGGTGCCCTATTAAAGTGAGTGCGGTTGTCTCTAATGCCTAACCCATGAATGATAGTGGTAATTTGATAAGATACATCATGGTACGCACTATATCCAATAGGGTGCAACTATGATGTTCGGACACACCATCACACTATGGTGTTCCAGGCGGTATTAATTGTGAAACAATTTCCACAATGTCTTAATTGCGTGCCAAAGCTCGTAACTCAGATACTCATCTCTATGATCATATCATAGACATTTTATCCTCTTGTCACGATGATCTTCAACTTCACTCTGAAATTACTTGGACCTTTCAATAATTCAGACTTGTGTTTCATCAAGTAAATATACTCAACATCTACTCAAATCATCTGTGAAGTAAGAACATAACGATATTCACTGCATGCCTCATCACTCATTGGACTGCACACATCAAAATGTGTTACTTTCAATAAGTTGCTATCTTGTTCCATCTTACTGAAAACGAGGCTTTTCAGTCATCTTGCCCATGTGGTATAATTTGCATATCTCAAGTGATTCAAAATCAAGTGAGTCCAAATGATCCATCTGCATGGAGTTTCTTCATGCGTATACACCAATAGACATGGTTCGCATGTCTCAAACTTTTCAAAAACGAGTGAGTCCAAAGATCCATCAACATGGAGCTTCTTCATGCGTTTTATACCAATCTGACTTACATGGCAGTGCCACAAGTAAGTGGTACTATCATTACTATCTTATATCTTTTGGCATGAAAATGTGTATCACTACGATCGAGATTCAATAAACTATTCTTTTAGGTGTAAGACCATTGAAGGTATTATTCAAATAAAATAGAGTAACCATTATTCTCCTTAAATGAATAACCGTATTGCGATAGACATAATCCAATCATGTCTATGCTCAATGCAAACACCAAATCTCGATGGTAGAGGGAGCGTGCGATGCTTGATCACATCAACCTTGGAAACACTTCCAACACATATCGTCAGATCACCTTTAACTAGTCTCCGTTTATTCCGTAGCTTTTATTTCGAGTTACTAACACTTAGCAACCGAACCGGTATCTAATACCCTGGTGCTACTAGGAGTACTAGAAAAGTATACATTAACGTAATGTATATCCAATATACTTCTATCGACCTTGCCTGCCTTCTTATCTACCAAGTATCTAGGGTGCTTCTGCTTCAGTGTCCGTTCCTCTCATTACAGAAGCACTTAGTCTCGGGTTTGGGTTCAACCTTGGGTTTCTTCACTGGAGCAGCAACTGATTTGCCGTTTCATGAAGTACCCCTTCTTGCCCTAGCCCTTCTTGAAACTTAGTGGTTTCACTAACCATCAACAATTGATGCTCCTTCTTGATTTCTACATTCGCGGTGTCGAACATGGCGAATAGCTCAAGGATCATCATATCTATCCTTGTTATGTTATAGTTCATCACGAAGCTCTAGTAGCTTGGTGGCAATGTCTTTGGGGAAACATCACTATCTCATCTGGAAGATCAACTCCCACTCGATTCAAGTGATTGTTGTACCCAGACAATCTGAGTACAAGCTCAACGATTGAGATCTTCTCCCTTAGTTTGTAGGATAGAAAACTCGTCAGAGGTCTCATACCTCTTGACGTGGGCACGAGCCTGAAATCCCAATTTCAGCTCTTGGATATGTTCTGCGCATTTCAAAAATGTCTTCGGTGCCTCAACTCTAAACCGTTTAACTGAACTATCACATAGTTATCAAAACGTGTATGTCCGATGTTCACAACATCCACAGACGACGTTCGAGGTTCAGCACACTGAGCGGTGCATTAAGGACATAAGCTTTCTATTGTCCGCATAATCGCTACTGTCAACTTTCAACTATATTTTCTCTAGGAACATATCTAAAACAGTGGAACTAAAGCGCGAGCTATGACATAATTTGCAAAGGGCTTTTGACTATGTTTAGGATAATTAAGTTCATCTAATGAACTCCCACTCAGATAGACATCCCTCTAGTCATCTAAGTGATTACATGATCCGAGTCAACTAGGCCGTGTCCGATCATCACGTGAGACGGACTAGTCATCATCGGTGAACATCTTCATGTTGATCGTATCCTCCATACGACTCATGCTCGACCTTTCGGTCTCTTGTGTTCCGAGGCCATGTCTGTACATGCTAGGCTCGTCAAGTTAACCTAAGTGTTTCGCGTGTGTAAATCTGTCTTACACCCGTTGTATGTGAACGTAAGAATCTAACACACCCGATCATCACGTGGTGCTTCGAAACGACGAACTTTCGCAACGGTGCACAGTTAGGGGGAACACTTTCTTGAAATTTTAATGAGGGATCATCTTATTTACTACCGTCGTTCTAAGCAAATAAGATGCATAAACATGATAAACATCACATGCAATCAAATAGTGACATGATATGGCCAATATCATTTTGCTCCTTTTGATCTCCATCTTCGGGGCTCCATGATCATCATCGTCACCGGCATGACACCATGATCTCCATCATCATGATCTCCATCATCGTGTCTCCATGAAGTTGTCTCGCCAACTATTACTTCTACTACTATGGCTACCGGTTAGCAATAAAGTAAAGTAATTACATGGCGTTGTTCAATGACACGCAGGTCATACAATAAATAAAGACAACTCCTATGGCTCCTGCCGGTTGTCATACTCATCGACATGCAAGTCGTGATTCCTATTACAAGAACATGATCAATCTCATACATCACATATCATTCATCACATTCTTCTTGGCCATATCACATCACATAGCATACCCTGCAAAAACAAGTTAGACGTCCTCTAATTGTTGTTTGCATGTTTTACGTGGCTGCTATGGGTTTCTAGCAAGAACGTTTCTTACCTACGCAAAACCACAACGTGATATGCCAATTGCTATTTACCCTTCATAAGGACCCTTTTCATCGAATCCGTTCTGACTAAAGTGGGAGAGACTGGCACCCGCTAGCCACCTTATGCACCAAGTGCATGTCAGTCGGTGGAACCTGTCTCACGTAAGAGTACGTGTAAGGTCGGTCCGGGCCGCTTCATCCCACAATACCGTCGAAACAAGATTGGACTAGTAACGGTAAGCATATTGAACAAAATCAACGCCCACAACTACTTTGTGTTCTACTCGTGCAAAGAATCTACGCAATAGACCTAGCTCATGATGCCACTGTTGGGGAACGAGGCAGAAATTCAAAATTTTCCTACGTGTCACCAAGATCTATCTATGGAGAAACTAGCAACGAGGGGAAGGAGAGTGCATCTACATACCCTTGTAGATCGCTAAGCGGAAGCGTTCAAGAGAACGGGGTTGAAGGAGTCGTAGTCGTCGTGATCCAAATCACCGGAGATCCTAGTGCCGAACGGACGGCACCTCCGCGTTCAACACTCGTACAACCCGGTGACGTCTCCCATGCCTTGATCCAGCAAGGAGAGAGGGAGAGGTTGAGGAAGACTCCATCCAGCAGCAGCACAACGGCGTGGTGGTGGTGGAGGAGCGTGGTGATCCAGCAGGCTTCGCCAAGCACCGCGGGAGAGGAGAAGGGAGAGAGGTAGGGCTGTGCCAGGGAGAGGTCAAAACTCATGTGTTGGCAGCCCCAAAACCCTCAAGTATATATAGGGGAGAGGGAGGGGGGTGCGCCCCCTCTAGGGTTTCCACCCCAAGGGGTGCGGCAGCCCCAATCCCATCTAAGGGTGGCGGCCAAGGGGGGAGAGGGGGAAAACTTGCCCCCCAAGTTAGGTGGAAGCACCCCCTCCCCAAACCCTAGGCGCCTTGGGCCCTTGTGGGGGGGCGCACCAGCCCACCTGGGGCTGGTCCCCTCCCACACTTGGCCCATGCAGCCCTCCAGGGCCGGTGGCCCCACTTGGTGGACCCCCGGGACCCTCCCGGTGGTCCCGGTACGTTATCGATAAAACCCGAAACTTTTCCGGTGACCAAAACAGGACTTCCCATATATAAATCTTTACCTCCGGACCATTCCAGAACTCCTCGTGACGTCCGGGATCTCATCCGGGACTCTGAACAACATTCGGTAACCACATACAAACTTCCTTTATAACCCTAGCGTCATCGAACCTTAAGTGTGTAGACCCTACGGGTTCGGGAACCATGCAGACATGACCGAGACGTTCTCCGGCCAATAACCAACAGCGGGATCTGGATACCCATGTTGGCTCCCACATGTTCCACGATGATCTCATCGGATGAACCACGATGTCAAGGACTCAATCGATCCCGTATACAATTCCCTTTGTCTAGCGGTATTGTACTTGCCCGAGATTCGATCGTTAGTATGCCGATACCTTGTTCAATCTCGTTACCGGCAAGTCTCTTTACTCGTTCCGTAACACATCATCCCATGATCAACCCCTTGGTCACATTGTGCACATTATGATGATGTCCTACCGAGTGGGCCCAAAGATACCTCTCCGTTAACCGGAGTGACAAATCCCAGTCTCGATTCGTGCCAACCCAACAGACACTTTCGGAGATACCTGTAGTGCACCTTTATAGCCACCCAGTTACGTTGTGACGTTTGGTACACCCAAAGCATTCCTACGGTATCTGGGAGTTGCACAATCTCATGGTCTAAGGAAATGATACTTGACATTAGAAAAGCTTTAGCATACGAACTACGATCTTTGTGCTAGGCTTAGGATTGGGTCTTGTCCATCACATCATTCTCATAATGATGTGATCCCGTTATCAACGACATCCAATGTCCATGGTCAGGAAACCGTAACCATCTGTTGATCAACGAGCTAGTCAACTAGAGGCTTACTAGGGACATGGTGTTGTTTATGTATCCACACATGTATCTGAATTTCCTATCAATACAATTATAGCATGGATAATAAACGATTATCATGAACAAGGAAATATAATAATAATAACCAATTTATTATTGCCTCTAGGGCATATTTCCAACAGAACCATCCCCTAGTGGGCTGGTGCGCCCCCCCCCCTTGGGCCCCCCCTGCACCTAGGGTTGGAAACCCTAGGGTGGGGGGCGCACCACTTGCCTTGGGGGGCACTCCACCCCCCTGGCCGCCGCCCCCCCTTGGGAGATTCCCATCTCCAGGGCCGGCGCCCCCCCCCCCCGGGGGGGGGGCTATATAAAGGAGGGGGAGGGAGGGCAGCCGCACCCTGAGTCTTGGCACCTCCCTCCCCCTGCTACACCTCTTCCTCCTCCTGCAGTTGCTTGGCGAAGCCCTGCCAGAGTCCTGCTGCATCCACCACCACGCCGTCGTGCTGCTGGATCTTCATCAACCTCTCCTTCCCCCTTGCTGGATCAAGATGGAGGAGACGTCACACTGACCATATGTGTGTTGAACGCGGAGGTGCCATCCGTTTGGCGCTAGGATCTCCGGTGATAGGATCACGACGAGAACGACTCCCTCAACCCCGTTCTCTTGAATGCTTCCGCGCGCGATCTACAAGTGGTATGTAGATGCATCTCTCTCTTGTTGCTAGATGAACACATAGATGGATCTTGGTGAACGTAGGAAAAATTTTATTTTATGCAACGTTCCCCAACAGTGGCATCATGAGCTAGGTCTATGCGTAGTTCTCTATAGCATGAGTAGAACACAAATCTGTTGTGGGCGTAGATCTTGTCAACTTACTTGCCACTACTAGTCTTTTCTTGCTTCAGCGGTATTATGGGATGAAGCAGCCCGGACCGACCTTACACGTACGCTTACGTGAGACAGGTTCCACTGACTGACATGCACTAGTTGCATAAGGTGGCTAGCCAGTATCTGTCTCTCCTACTTTAGTTGGAGCGGATTCGATGAAAAGGGTCCTTATGAAGGGTAAATAGAAGTTGACAAAATCACTTGTGGTTATTCGTAGGTAAGAAAACGTTCTTGCTAGAACCCAATTGCAGCCACGTAAAAGATGCAACAACAATTAGAGGACGTCTAACTTGTTTTTGCAGCAATTGTCATGTGATGTGATATGGATAGAAGTTGTGATGAATGATGAATGATATATTGTGATGTATGAGATCATGTTCTTGTAATAGGAATCACGACTTGCATGTCGATGAGTATGACAACCGGCAGGAGCCATAGGAGTTGTCTTAATTATTGTATGACCTGCGTGTCAATGATTTAATGCCATGTAATTACTTTACTTTATTGCTAAACCGTTAGCTATAGTAGTAGAAGTAATAGTTGGCGAGCAACTTCATGGAGGCACGATGATGGAGATCATGATGATGGAGATCATGGTGTCATGCCGGTGACGAAGATGATCATGGAGCCCCGAAGATGGAGATCGAAGGAGCTATATGATATTGGCCATATCATGTCACTACTTTATATAATTGCATGTGATGTTTATTATGTTTTATGCATCTTGTTTACTTAGAACGGCGGTAGTAAATAAGATGATCCCTTATAATAATTTCAAGAAAGTGTTCCCCCTAACTGTGCACCGTTGCTAAAGTTCGTCATTTCGAAGCACCACATGATGATCGGGTGTGATAGATCCTTACGTTCACATACAACGGGTGTAAGACAGTTTTACACATGCAAAACACTTAGGGTTAACTTGACGAGCCTAGCATGTACAGACATGGCCTCGGAACACAAGAGACCGAAAGGTCGAACATGAGTCGTATGGAAGATACGATCAACATGGAGATGTTCACTGATGATGACTAGTCCGTCTCACGTGATGATCGGACATGGCCTAGTCGACTAGGATCATGTAACACTTAGATGACTAGAGGGATGTCAAATCTGAGTGGGAGTTCATTAAATAATTTGATTAGATGAACTTAATTATCATGAACTTAGTCTAAAATCTTTGCAAAATATGTCTTGTAGATCAAATGGCCAACGCTCATGTCAACATGAACTTCAACGCGTTCCTAGAGAAAACCAAGCTGAAAGATGATGGCAGCAACTATTCGGACTGGGTCCGGAACCTGAGGATCATCCTCATAGCAGCCAAGAAAGCATATGTCCTAGAAGGACCGCTAGGTGAAGCACCCATCCCAGAGAACCAAGACGTTATGAACGCTTGGCAGTCACGTGCTGATGATTACTCCCTCGTTCAGTGCGGCATGCTTTACAGCTTAGAACCGGGGCTCCAAAAGCGTTTTGAGCAACACGGAGCATATGAAATGTTCGAGGAGCTGAAAATGGTTTTTCAAGCTCATGCCCGGGTCGGGAGATATGAAATCTCCGACAAGTTCTATAGTTGTAAGATGAAGGAAAACAGTTCTGTCAGTGAGCACATACTCAAAATGTCTGGGTTGCACAACCGCCTGTCCCAGCTGGAGATCAACCTCCCGGACGAGGCGGTCATTGACAGAATCCTTCAGTCGCTCCCACCGAGCTACAAGAGCTTTGTGATGAACTACAATATGCAGGGGATGGTGAAGACCATTCCTGAAGTATTTTCAATGCTGAAGTCAGCAGAGGTTGAAATCAAGAAAGAACATCAAGTGTTGATGGTCAATAAGACCACTAAGTTCAAGAAGGGCAAGGGTAAGAAGAACTTCAAGAAGGACGGCAAAGATGTTGCCGCACCCGGTAAGCCAGTTGCCGGGAAGAAGTCAAAGAATGGACCCAAGCATGAGACTGAGTGCTTTTATTGCAAATGGAAGGGTCACTGGAAGCGGAACTGCCCCAAATACTTAGCGGACAAGAAGGCCGGCAACACTAAAGGTATATGTGATATACATGTAGTTGATGTGTACCTTACCAGTACTCGTAGTAACTCCTGGGTATTTGATACCGGTGCAGTTGCTCATATTTGTAACTCACAGCAGGAGCTGTGGAATAAGCGGAGACTGGCGAAGGACGAGGTGATGATGCGCGTCGGGAATGGTTCCAAGGTCGATGTGATCGTCGTCGGCACGCTACCTCTACATTTACCCACGGGATTAGTTATGAACCTCAATAATTGTTATTTAGTGCCAAGTTTGAGCATGAACATTGTATCTGGATCTCGTTTAATATGAGATGGCTACTCATTTAAATCCGAGAATAATGGTTGTTCTATTTATATGAGAGATATGTTTTATGGTCATGCCCCGATGGTCAATGGTTTATTCTTAATGAATCTTGAATGTAATGTTACACATATTCATAGTGTGAATACCAAAAGATGTAAAGTTGATAACAATAGTCCCACATACTTGTGGCACTGACCCTTGGTCACATTGGTGTCAACTGCATGAAGAAGCTCCATGCTGATGGACTTTTAGAGTCTCTTGATTATGAATCTTTTGACACATGCGAACCATGCCTCATGGGCAAAATGACCAAGACTCCGTTCTCCGGAACAATGGAGCGAGCAACCAACTTATTGGAAATCATACATACCGATGTGTGCGGTCCAATGAGCGTTGAGGCTCGTGGAGGATATCATTATGTTCTCACTCTCACTGATGAATTGAGTAGATATGGGTATGTCTACTTGATGAAACACAAGTCTGAGACCTTTGAAAAGTTCAAGGAATTTCAAAATGAAGTAGAGAATCAACGTGACCGAAAGATAAAATTCTTACGATCGGATCGTGAAGGAGAATATTTAAGTCACGAATTTGGTACGCACTTAAGGAAATGTGGAATCGTTTCACAACTCACGCCGCCTGGAACACCTCAGCGCAACGGTGTGTCCGAACGTCGTAATCGCACTCTATTAGATATGGTGTGATCTATGATGTCTCTTACCGATTTACCGCTATCATTTTGGGGATACGCTCTAGAGACAGCTACATTCACTTTAAACAGGGCACCGTCTAAATCCTTTGAGACGACACCGTATGAATTATGGTTTGGGAAGAAACCTAAGCTGTCATTTCTAAAAGTTTGGGGATGCGATGCTTATGTCAAGAAACTTCAACCTGAAAAGCTCGAACCCAAGTCGGGAAAATGCGTCTTCATAGGATACCCTAAGGAAACCATTGGTATACCTTCTACCTTAGATCCGAAGGCAAGATCTTTGTTGCCAAGAACGGATCCTTTCTGGAAAAAGAGTTTCTCTCGAAAGGAGTAAGTGGGAGGAAAGTAGAACTCGATGAAGTACTACCTCTTGAACCAGAAAGTAGTGCAGCTCGGGAAAATGTTCCTGTGGTGCCTACACCGACTGGAGAGGAAATTAATGATGATGATCAAGGTACTTCGGATCAAGTTGCTACTGAACTTCGTAGGTCCACGAGGACACGTTCCACACCAGAGTGGTATGGCAACCCTGTCCGGGAAATCATGTTGTTAGACAACGGTGAACCTTCGAACTATGAAGAAGCGATGGCGGGCCTAGATTCCAACAAATGGCTAGAAGCCATGCAATCCGAGATCGAATCCATGTATGAAAACAAAGTATGGACTTTGACTGACTTGCCCGATGATCGGCGAGCGATAGAAAACAAATGGATCTTTAAGAAGAAGACGGACGCGGATGGTAATGTCACCATCTATAAAGCTCGACTTGTTGCTAAGGGTTATCAACAAGTTCAAGGGGTTGACTACGATGAGACTTTCTCTCCTGTAGCGAAGCTTAAGTCCGTCCGAATCATGTTAGCAATTGCCGCATACTATGATTATGAGATATGGCAGATGGACATCAAAACGGCATTCCTTAACGGTTATCTTAAGGAAGAGCTGTATATGATGCAGCCGGAAGGTTTTGTCGATCCTAAGAATGCTAACAAAGTATGCAAGCTCCAGCGATCCATTTATGGGCTGGTGCAAGCATCTCGGAGTTGGAACATTCGCTTTGATGAGATGATCAAAGCGTTTGGGTTTATGCAGACTTATGGAGAAGCCTGTGTTTACAAGAAAGTGAGTGGGAGCTCTGTAGTATTTCTCATATTACATGTAGATGACATACTTTTGATGGGAAATGATATAGAATTCTTGGACAGCATTAAGGCCTACTTGAATAAGTGTTTTTCAATGAAGGACCTTGGAGAAGCTGCTTACATATTAGGCATCAAGATCTATAGGGATAGATCGAGACGCCTCATAGGTCTTTCACAAAGCACATACCTTGATAAGATTTTGAAGAAGTTCAAAATGGATCAGTCCAAGAAAGGGCTCTTGCCTGTATTGCAAGGTGTGAGATTGAGCTTAGCTCAATGCCCGACCATGGCAAAAGATAGAGAAGAGATGAGTGTCATCCCCTATGCCTCAGCCATAGGATCTATTATGTATGCCATGCTCTGTACCAGACCTGATGTAAACCTTGCCGTAAGTTTGGTAGGAAGGTACCAAAGTAATCCCGGCAAGAACACTGGACAGTGGTCAAGAATATCCTAAAGTACCTGAAAAGGACAAAGGACATGTTTCTCGTTTATGGAGGTGACGAAGAGCTCGTCGTAAAGGGTTACGTCAACGCTAGCTTCGACACGGATCTGGATGACTCTAAGTCACAAACCGGATACGTGTATATGTTGAATCGTGGAGCAGTGAGCTGGTGCAGTTGCAAGTAGAACGTCGTGGCGGGATCTACATGTGAAGCGGAGTGCATGGCAGCCTCGGAGGCAGCGCATGAAGCAATATGGATGAAGGAGTTCATCACCGACCTAGGAGTCATACCCAATGCGTCGGGGCCAATCACTCTCTTCTGTGACAACACTGGAGCTATTGCCCTTGCCAAGGAACCCAGGTTTCACAAGAAGACCAGGCACATCAAGTATCGTTTCAACTCCATCCGTGAAAATGTTCAAGATGGAGACATATATATTTGCAAAGTACACACGAATCTGAATGTCGCAGATCCGTTGACTAAACCTCTTCCGCGAGCAAAACATGATCAACACCAGAACTCTATGGGTGTTCGATTCATCACAATGTAACTAGATTATTGACTCTAGTGCAAGTGGGAGACTGTTGGAAATATGCCCTAGAGGCAATAATAAAAGGATTATTATTATATTTCTTTGTTCATGATAGTTGTCTTTTATTCATGCTATAATTGTATTATCCGGAAATCGTAATACACGTGTGAATACTTAGACCACAACATGTCCCTAGTGAGCCTCTAGTTAACTAGCTCGTTGATCAACAGATAGTCATGGTTTCCTGACTATGGACATTGGATGTCGTTGATAACGGGATCACATCATTGGGAGAATGATGTGATGGACAAGACCCAATCCTAAGCATAGCGCAAAGATCGGTAGTTCGTTTGCTAGAGCTTTTCCAATGTCAAGTATCTTTTCCTTAGACCATGAGATCGTGTAACTCCCGGATACCGTAGGAGTGCTTTGGGTGTACCAAACGTCACAACATAACTGGGTGACTATAAAGGTGCACTACAGGTATCTCTGAAAGTGTCTGTTGGGTTGACATGGATCAAGACTGGGATTTGTCACTCCGTATAACGGAGAGGTATCACTGGGCCCACTCGGTAGTGCATCATCATAATGAGCTCAAAGTGACCAAGTGTCTGGTCACGGGATCATGCATTACGGTATGAGTAAAGTGACTTGTCGGCAACAAGATTGAACGAGGTATTGGGATACCGACGATCGAATCTCGGGCAAGTAACACACCGTCTAACAAAGGGAATAGTATACGGGGTTGCTTGAATCCTCGACATCATGGTTCATCCGATGAGATAATCGAGGAGTATGTGGGAGCCAACATGGGTATCCAGATCCCGCTGTTGGTTATTGACCGGAGAGCCGTCTCGGTCATGTCTGCATGTCTCCCGAACCCGTAGGGTCTACACACTTAAGGTTCGGTGACTCTAGGGTTGTATGAATATGAGTATGTAGCAAACCGAATGTTGTTCGGAGTCCCGAATGAGATCCCGGACATCACGAGGAGTTCCGGAATGGTCCGGAGGTAAAGAATTATATATAGGAAGTGCTGTTTCGGCCATTGGGAATGTTTTGGGGCACCCGGTATTGTACCGGGACCACCGGAAGGGTCCCGGGGGTCCACCGGGTGGGGCCACCTATCCTGGAGGGCCCCGTGGGCTGAGGTGGGAGGGGAACCAGCCCCTGGTGGGCTGGTGTGCCCCCCCCCCTTGGCCCCCTGCGCCTAGGGTTGGAAACCCTAGGGTGGGGGGCGCACCACTTGCCTTGGGGGGCACTCCACCCCCCTGGCCGCCGCCCCCTTGGGAGATTCCCATCTCCAGGGCCGGCGGCCCCCCAGGGGGCCTATATAAAGGAGGGGGTAGGGAGGGCAGCCGCACCCTGAGTCTTGGCGCCTCCCTCCCCCTGCTACACCTCTTCCTCCTCCCGCAGTTGCTTGGTGAAGCCCTGCCGGAGTCCTGCTGCATCCACCACCACGCTGTCGTGCTCCTGGATCTTCATCAACCTCTCCTTCCCCCTTGCTGGATCAAGACGGAGGAGACGTCACGCTGACCGTACGTGTGTTGAACGCGGAGGTGCCGTCCATTCGGCGCTAGGATCTCCGGTGATAGGATCACGACGAGAACGACTCCCTCAACCCCGTTCTCTTGAACGCTTCCACACGCGATCTACAAGTGGTATGTAGATGCATCTCTCTCTCTTGTTGCTAGATGAACTCATAGATGGATCTTGGTGAACATATGAAATTTTTTATTTTATGCAATGTTCCCCAACATTAAGTGATTGCCAAACTCATAACTCAGAAAATCTCCCCTTGATCAAATCGTAGGAACATGATCTTCTTGTTATGATGATTCTTAACTTCACTCTGAAATTGCTTGAACCTTTTCAAACGTTTTAGACTTTTGCTTCATTAAGTAAATATACCCATATCTACTCAAATCATCAGTGAAGATGAGAAAATAACGATATCCACCACACGCCTTAATTCTCATTGGATCACACACATCAGCATGTATGATTTCCAACAAGTCACTTGCCCGTTTCATTATACCTGAAAACGGGATCTTAGTCATCCTGCCCATGAGGCATGGCTCGCATGTGTCAAGCGATTCAAAATCAAGTGACTCCAAACACCCATTAGCATGGAGTTTCTTCACGCATTTTATGCCAAAATGACCTAAGCGGCAGTGCCACAAGAAAGTGGTACTATCATTATTAACTCTACATCTTTTGGCGTTAATATTATTATCATGTGTATTACTATGATCGAGATTCAATAAACCATTGGGTGCATGACCATAATGCTATTATTCATGTAAACAGAATAACCATTATTCTCTAACTTAAATGAATAACCGTATTGCAATGAACATGATCTAATCATATTCATGCTCAACGTAGACACCTGATAACATTTATCTAGGTTCAACACTAATCCCGAAGGTAGAGGGAGCGTGCGATGGTGATCTTATCAACCTTGGAAACACTTCCAACACACATCATCATCTCGCCCTTAGCTAGTCTCCGTTCAGTCTGTAGCTTTTGCTTCAAGTCACTAATAATAGCAACTGAACCGGTATCCAATACCCAGGTACTACTAGGAGTACTAGTAAGGTACACATCAATAACACATATATCAAATATACTTTGTTGAAGTTGCCAGCTTTCTTATCTACCATGTATTTGGGGTAGTTTCGCTACCATGTGACCGTTCCCCTTACAATAGAAGCACTTAGTCTCGAGGTTTGGGTTCAACCTTGGGTTCCTTCATTAGAGCGACAACTAGTTTGCCATTCATGAAGTTTCCCTTCTAGCCCTTGCCCCTTTTGAAACCGGTGGTCTTGATAAACCATCAACACTTGATGCTCCTTCTTGATTTCTACTTTTGCAGTTTTAAGCACCGCTAATAGCTCTGGGATCATCTCCATCCTTTGCATGTCATAGTTCATCACGAAGTTCTAATACCTTGGTGATAGTGTCTAGAGAATTCCGTCAACCACTATCTCATCTGGAAGATTAACTCCCACTTGGTTCAAGTGATCTTAGCACCCAGACATTCTGAGCACATGCTCACTAGTTGAGCTATTATCCTCCATCTTGTAGGCAAAGAACTTGTCAGAGGTCTCATACCTCTCAACACGGGCATGAGCCTGGAATCCCAATTTCAGCTCTTGTAACATCTCATATGTTCTATGGCGTTCAAAACGTCATTGGAATCCCGATTCTAAGCTGTAAAGTATGGTGCACTTAACTATCAAGTAGTCATCAGGACGTATCTGTCAGATGTTCATAACATCCACAGACGACGCTGGAGGGGTTGGCACATCGAGCGGTGCATCAAAGACATAAGCCTTTTGTGTAGCAGTGAGGACACTCCTCAGGCAACGGACCTAGTCCGCATCATTGCTTACAATATCTTTCAACTTAATCTTTCTCTAGGAACATATTGAAACAGGGAGCTACAACACGAGCTATTGATCTACAACTTTTTTTGCAAAGACAACTTAGACTATTGTTCATGATAAATAAGTTCATCTAATCAAATTATATAATGAACTCCCACTCGGATAGACATCCCTCTAGTCATCTAAGTGATACATGATCCGAGTCAAATAGGCTGTGTCCGATCATCACGTGAGACGGACTAGTCATCATCGGTGAACATCTTCATGTTGATCGTATCTTCTATACGACTCATGATCGACCTTTCGGTCTTCCGTGTTCCGAGGCCATGTCTGTACATGCTAGGCTCGTCAAGTCAACCTAAGTGCATTGCGTGTGTAAATCGGGCTTACACCCGTTGTATGTGAACGTTAGAACCTATCACACCCGATCATCACGTGGTGCTTCGGAACAACGGACCTTAGCAACGGTGCACAGTTAGGGGGAACACTTTCTTGAAATTTTATGAGGAATCATCTTATTTATGCTACGTCGTTCTATGCAAATAAGATGTAAAAACATGATAAACATCACATGCAATCAAATAGTGACATGATATGGCCAATATCATTTTGCTCCTTTTGATCTCCATCTTCGGGGCGCCATGATCATCATCGTCACCGGCATGACACCATGATCTCCATCATCGTGTCTTCATGAAGTTGTCTCGTCAACTATTACTTCTACTACTACGGCTAACTGTTAGCAATAAAGTAAAGTAATTACATGACGTTTATGTTGACACACGGGTCATAAATAAATTAAGACAACTCCTATGGCTCCTGCCGGTTGTCATACTCATCGACATGCAAGTCGTGATTCCTATTACAAGAACATGATCAATCTCATACATCACATATATCATTCATCACATCCTTTTGGCCATATCACATCACACGGCATTGAAGGAAATATGCCCTAGAGGCAATAATAAAGTTATTATTTATTTCCTTATAATCATGATAAATATTTATTATTCATGCTAGAATTGTATTAACCGGAAACATAATACATGTGTGAATACATAGACAAACGAAGTGTCACTAGTATACCTCTACTTGACTAGCTCGTTAATCAAAGATGGTTATGTTTCCTAACCATGAACAATGAGTTGTTATTTGATTAACGAGGTCACATCATTTAGTTGAATGATCTGATTGACATGACCCATTCCATTAGCTTAGCACACGATCGTTTAGTATGTTGCTATTGCTTTCTTCTTGACTTATACATGTTCCTATGACTATGAGATTATGCAACTCCCATTTGCCGGAGGAACACTTTGGGTGCTACCAAATGTCACAACGTAACTGGGTGATTATAAAGGAGCATTACAGGTGTCTCCAAAGGTAGATGTTGGGTTGGCGTATTTCGAGATTAGGATTTGTCACTCCGATTGTCGGAGAGGTATCTCTGGGCCCTCTCGGTAATACACATCACATAAGCCTTGCAAGCATTACAACTAATATGTTAGTTGTGAGATGATGTATTACGGAACGAGTAAAGAGACTTGCCGGTAACGAGATTGAACTAGGTATTGGATACCGACGATCGAATCTCTGGCAAGTAACATACCGATGACAAAGGGAACAACGTATGTTGTTATGCGGTCTGACCGATAAAGATCTTCGTAGAATATGTAGGAGCCAATATGGGCATCCAGGTCCCGCTATTGGTTATTGACCGGAGACGTGTCTCGGTCATGTCTACATTGTTCTCGAACCCGTAGGGTCCGCACGCTTAAGGTTTCGATGACAGTTATATTATGAGTTTATGAGTTTTGATGTACCGAAGGAGTTCGGAGTCCCGGATGAGATCGGGGACATGACGAGGAGTCTCTAAATGGTCGAGACGTAAAGATCGATATATTGGACGACTATATTCGGAGATCGGAAAGGTTCCGAATGATTCGGGTATTTTTCGGAGTACCGGGTAGTTACGGGAGAAGTAATGGGCCTTGATGGGCTTTAGTGGGAAGAGGAAAAAGGCTGCTGCGCCCCCCTCCCCTTTGGTCCGAATTGGACTAGGGAAAAGGGGGCCGGCCACCTCTCCTTCTCCTCCTATTCCTTCTCCCTTCCTCCCCTCTTGGTGGACTCCTACTAGGACTTGGAGTCCTAGTAGGACTCCCTATCCTAGCCGCACCTTTGCCTTGGCCGGCCTCCTCCTCCTCCATCCTTTATATACGGAGGCAGGGGGCACCCCTAGACACACAAGTTGATCCACGTGATCTGTTCCTTAGCCGTGTGCGGTGCCCCCTGCCACCATATTCCTCGATAATACTGTAGCGGAGTTTAGGCGAAGCCCTGCTGCTGTAGTTCATCAAGATCGTCACCACGCCGTCGTGCTGACGGAACTCTTCCCCGACACTTTGCTGGATCAGAGTCCGGGGATCGTCATCGAGCTGAACGTGTGCTCGAACTCGGAGGTGCCGTAGTTTCGGTGCTTGATCGGTTGGATCGTGAAGACGTACGACTACTTCCTCTACGTCGTGTCATCGCTTCCGCAGTCGGTCTGCGTTGGGTACGTAGACAATACTCTCCCCCTCGTTGCTATGCATCACATGATCTTGCGTGTGCGTAGGAAATTTTTTGAAATTACTACGTTCCCCAACAGTGGCATCCGAGCCTAGGTTATTTATGTTGATGTTTTATGCACGAGTAGAACACAAGTGAGTTGTGGACGATACAAGTCATACTGCCTACCAGCATGTCATACTTTGGTTCGGCGGTATTGTTGGACGAGACGACCCGGACCAACCTTACGCGTACGCTTACGCGAGACCGGTTGCCTCGACGTGCTTTGCACATAGATGGCTTGCGGGCGACTGTCTCTCCAACTTTAGTTGAACCGAGTGTGGCTACGCCCGGTCCTTGCGAAGGTTAAAACAGAGTCTATTTGACAAACTATCGTTGTGGTTTTGATGCGTAGGTGAGATTGGTTCTTACTTAAGCCCGTAGAAGCCACGTAAAACATGCAACAACAAAGTAGAGGACGTCTAACTTGTTTTTGCAGGGCATGTTGTGATGTGATACGGTCAAGGCATGATGCTGAATTTTATTGTATGAGATGATCATGTTTTGTAACCAAGTTATCGGCAACTGGCAGGAGCCATATGGTTGTCGCTTTATTGTATGCAATGCAATCGCGATGTAATGCTTTACTTTATTACTAAACGGTAGTGATAGTCGTGGAAGCATAAGATTGGCGAGACGACAACGATGCTACGATGGAGATCAAGGTGTCGCGCCGGTGACGATGGTGATCATGACGGTGCTTCGGAGATGGAGATCACAAGCACAAGATGATGATGGCCATATCATATCACTTATATTGATTGCATGTGATGTTTATCTTTTTATGCATCTTATCTTGCTTTGATTGACGGTAGCATTATAAGATGATCTCTCACTAAATTATCAAGAAGTGTTCTCCCTGAGTATGCACCGTTGCGAAAGTTCTTCGTGCTGAGACACCACGTGATGATCGGGTGTGATAGGCTCTACGTTCAAATACAACGGGTGCAAAACAGTTGCACACGCGGAATACTCAGGTTATACTTGACGAGCCAAGCATATACAGATATGGCCTCGGAACACGGAGACCGAAAGGTCGAGCGTGAATCATATAGTAGATATGATCAACATAATGATGTTCACCGATGAAACTACTCCATCTCACGTGATGATCGGACATGGTTTAGTTGATTTGGATCACGTGATCACTTAGAGGATTAGAGGGATGTCTATCTAAGTGGGAGTTCTTAAGTAATATGATTAATTGAACTAAATTTATCATGAACTTAGTACCTGATAGTATCTTGCTTATTTATGTTGATTGTAGATAGATGGCTCGTGTTGTTGTTCCGTTGAATTTTAATGCGTTCCTTGAGAAAGCAAAGTTGAAAGATGATGGTAGCAATTACACGGACTGGGTCCGTAACTTGAGGATTATCCTCATTGCTACACAGAAGAATTACGTCCTGGAAGCACCGCTGGGTGCCAGGCCTGCTGCTGGAGCAACACCAGATGTTATGAACGTCTGGCAGAGCAAAGCTGATGACTACTCGATAGTTCAGTGTGCCATGCTTTACGGCTTAGAATCGGGACTTCAACGACATTTTGAAAGTCATGGAGCATATGAGATGTTTCAGGAGTTGAAGTTAATATTTCAAGCAAATGCCCGAATTGAGAGATATGAAGTCTCCAATAAGTTCTATAGCTGCAAGATGGAGGAGAACAGTTCTGTCAGTGAGCATATACTCAAAATGTCTGGGTATAATAATCACTTGATTCAATTGGGAGTTAATCTTCCAGATGATTGCGTCATTGACAGAATTCTCCAATCACTGCCACCAAGCTACAAGAGCTTCGTGATGAACTATAATATGCAAGGGATGAACAAGACTATTCCCGAGCTCTTCGCAATGCTGAAAGCTGCGGAGGTAGAAATCAAAAAGGAGCATCAAGTATTGATGGTAAACAAAACCACTAGTTTCAAGAAAAAGGGCAAAGGGAAGAAGAAGGGGAACTTCAAGAAGAACGGCAAACAAGTTGCTGCTCAAGAGAAGAAACCCAAGTCTGGACCTAAGCCTGAAACTGAGTGCTTCTACTGTAAGCAGACTGGTCACTGGAAGCGGAACTGCCCAAAGTATTTGGCGGATAAGAAGGATGGCAAGGTGAACAAAGGTATATGTGATATACATGTTATTGATGTGTACCTTACTAATGCTCGCAGTAGCGCCTGGGTATTTGATACTGGTTCTGTTGCTAATATTTGCAACTCGAAACAGGGGCTACGGATTAAGCAAAGATTGGCTAAGGACGAGGTGACGATGCGCGTGGGAAACGGTTCCAAAGTCGATGTGATCGCGGTCGGCACGCTACCTCTACATCTACCTTCGGGATTAATATTAGACCTAAATAATTGTTATTTGGTGCCAGCGTTGAGCATGAACATTATATCTGGATCTTGTTTAATGCGAGACGGTTATTCATTTAAATCAGAGAATAATGGTTGTTCTATTTATATGAGTAATATCTTTTATGGTCATGCACCCTTGAAGAGTGGTCTATTTTTATTGAATCTCGATAGTAGTAATACACATATTCATAATGTTGAAGCCAAAAGATGCAGAGTTGATAATGAAAGTGCAACTTATTTGTGGCACTGTCGTTTAGGTCATATCGGTGTAAAGCGCATGAAGAAACTCCATACTGATGGACTTTTGGAACCACTTGATTATGAATCACTTGGTACTTGCGAACCGTGCCTCATGGGCAAGATGACTAAAACACCGTTCTCCGGTACTATGGAGAGAGCAACAGATTTGTTGGAAATCATACATACCGATGTATGTGGTCCGATGAATATTGAGGCTCGTGGCGGATATCGTTATTTTCTCACCTTCACAGATGATTTGAGCAGATATGGATATATCTACTTAATGAAACATAAGTCTGAAACATTTGAAAAGTTCAAAGAATTTCAGAGTGAAGTTGAAAATCATCGTAACAAGAAAATAAAGTTTCTACGATCTGATCGTGGAGGAGAATATTTGAGTTACGAGTTTGGTGTACATTTGAAAAACTATGGAATAGTTTCGCAACTCACGCCACCCGGAACACCACAGCGTAATGGTGTGTCTGAACGTCGTAATCGTACTTTACTAGATATGGTGCGATCTATGATGTCTCTTACTGATTTACCGCTATCATTTTGGGGATACGCTCTAGAGACGGCCGCATTCACGTTAAATAGGGCACCATCAAAATCCGTTGAGACGACGCCTTATGAACTGTGGTTTGGCAAGAAACCAAAGTTGTCGTTTCTTAAAGTTTGGGGCTGCGATGCTTATGTGAAAAAGCTTCAACCTGATAAGCTCGAACCCAAATCGGAGAAATGTGTCTTCATAGGATATCCAAAGGAAACTATTGGATACACCTTCTATCACAGATCCGAAGGCAAGACTTTTGTTGCTAAATTCGGAAAGTTTCTTGAGAAGGAGTTTCTCTCGAAAGAAGTGAGTGGGAGGAAAGTAGAACTTGACGAGGTAACTGTACCTGCTCCCTTATTGGAAAGTAGTACATCACAGAAAACTGTTTCTGCGACACTTACACCAATAAGTGAGGAAGTTAATGATAATGATCATGAAACTTCAGAACAAGATACTACTGAACCTCGTAGATCAACCAGAATAAGTTCCGCACCAGAGTGGTACGGTAATCCTGTTCTGGAAGTCATGCTACTAGATCATGATGAACCTACGAACTATGAAGAAGCGATGGTGAGCCCAGATTCCGCAAAGTGGCTTGAAGCCATGAAATCTGAGATGGGATCCATGTATGAGAACAAAGTATGGACTTTGGTTGACTTGCTCGATGATCGGCAAGCAATTGAGAATAAATGGATCTTCAAGAAGAAGACTGACGCTGATGGTAATGTTACTGTCTACAAAGCTCGACTTGTCGCGAAAGGTTTTCGACAAGTTCAAGGGGTTGACTACGATGAGACTTTCTCACCCGTAGCGATGCTTAAGTCTGTCCGAATCATGTTAGCGATTGCCGCATTTTATGATTATGAAATTTGGCAGATGGATGTCAAAACTGCATTCCTGAATGGATTTCTGAAAGAAGAGTTGTACATGATGCAACGAGAAGGTTTTGTCGATCCAAAGGGAGCTAACAAAGTGTGCAAGCTCCAGCGATCCATTTATGGACTGGTGCAAGCCTCTCGGAGTTGGAATAAACGTTTTGATAGTGTGATCAAAGCATTTGGTTTTATACAGACTTTCGGAGAAGCCTGTATTTACAAGAAAGTGAGTGGGAGCTCTGTAGCATTTCTGATATTATATGTGAATGACATATTGCTGATTGGAAATGATATAGAATTTCTGGATAGCATAAAGGGATACTTGAATAAAAGTTTTTCAATGAAAGACCTCGGTGAAGCTGCTTACATATTAGGCATTAAGATCTATAGAGATAGATCAAGACGCTTAATTGGACTTTCACAAAGCACATACCTTGACAAAATTTTGAAGAAGTTCAAAATGGATCAAGCAAAGAAAGGATTCTTGCCTGTGTTACAAGGTGTGAAGTTGAGTAAGACTCAATGCCCGACCACTGCAGAAGATAGAGAGAATATGAAAGATGTTCCCTATGCATCAGCCATAGGCTCTATCATGTATGCAATGCTGTGTACCAGACCTGATGTGTGCCTTGCTATAAGTTTAGCAGGGAGGTACCAAAGTAATCCAGGAGTGGATCACTGGACAACGGTCAAGAACATCCTGAAATACCTGAAAAGGACTAAGGATATGTTTCTCGTATATGGAGGTGACAAAGAGCTCACTGTAAAAGGTTACGTTGATGCAAGCTTTGACACTGATCCAGACGATTCTAAATCGCAAACCGGATACGTGTTTACATTAAACGGTGGAGCTGTCAGTTGGTGCAGTTCTAAACAAAGCGTCGTAGCGGGATCTACATGTGAAGCGGAGTACATAGCTGCTTCGGAAGCAGCAAATGAAGGAGTCTGGATGAAGGAGTTCATATCCGATCTAGGTGTCATACCTAGTGCATCGGGTCCAATGAAAATCTTTTGTGACAACACTGGTGCAATTGCCTTGGCAAAGGAATCCAGATTTCACAAAAGGACCAAACACATCAAGAGATGCTTCAATTCCATCCGGGATCTAGTCCAGGTGGGAGACATAGAGATTTGCAAGATACATACGGATCTGAATGTTGCAGACCCGTTGACTAAGCCTCTTCCACGAGCAAAACATGATCAGCACCAAAGCTCCATGGGTGTTAGAATCATTACAGTGTAATCTAGATTATTGACTCTAGTGCAAGTGGGAGACTGAAGGAAATATGCCCTAGAGGCAATAATAAAGTTATTATTTATTTCCTTATAATCATGATAAATATTTATTATTCATGCTAGAATTGTATTAACCGGAAACATAATACATGTGTGAATACATAGACAAACAAAGTGTCACTAGTATACCTCTACTTGACTAGCTCGTTAATCAAAGATGGTTATGTTTCCTAACCATGAACAGTGAGTTGTTATTTGATTAACGAGGTCACATCATTTAGTTGAATGATCTGATTGACATGACCCATTCCATTAGCTTAGCACACGATCGTTTAGTATGTTGCTATTGCTTTCTTCTTGACTTATACATGTTCCTATGACTATGAGATTATGCAACTCCTGTTTGCCGGAGGAACACTTTGGGTGCTACCAAACGTCACAACGTAACTGGGTGATTATAAAGGAGCATTACAGGTGTCTCCAAAGGTAGATGTTGGGTTGGCGTATTTCGAGATTAGGATTTGTCACTCCGATTGTCGGAGAGGTATCTCTGGGCCCTCTCGGTAATACACATCACATAAGCCTTGCAAGCATTACAACTAATATGTTAGTTGTGAGATGATGTATTACGGAACGAGTAAAGAGACTTGCCGGTAACGAGATTGAACTAGGTATTGGATACCGACGATCGAATCTCGGGTAAGTAACATACCGATGACAAAGGGAACAACGTATGTTGTTATGCGGTCTGACCGATAAAGATCTTCGTAGAATATGTAGGAGCCAATATGGGCATCCAGGTCCCGCTATTGGTTATTGACCGGAGACGTGTCTCGATCATGTCTACATTGTTCTCGAACCCGTAGGGTCCGCACGCTTAAGGTTTCGATGACAGTTATATTATGAGTTTATGAGTTTTGATGTAGCGAAGGAGTGCGGAGTCCCGGATGAGATCGGGGACATGACGAGGAGTCTCGAAATGGTCGAGACGTAAAGATCGATATATTGGACGACTATATTCGGACATCGGAAAGGTTTCGAATGATTCGGGTATTTTTCGGAGTACCGGGTAGTTACGGGAGAAGTAATGGGCCTTGATGGGCTTTAGTGGGAAGAGGAAAAAGGCTGCTGCGCCCCCCCTCCCCTTTGGTCCGAATTGGACTAGGGAAAAGGGGGCCGGCCACCTCTCCTTCTCCTCCTATTCCTTCTCCCTTCCTCCCCTCTTGGTGGACTCCTACTAGGACTTGGAGTCCTAGTAGGACTCCCTATCCTAGCCGCACCTTTGCCTTGGCCGGCCTCCTCCTCCTCCATCCTTTATATACGGAGGCAGGGGGCACCCCTAGACACACAAGTTGATCCACGTGATCTGTTCCTTAGCCGTGTGCGGTGCCCCCTGCCACCATATTCCTCGATAATACTGTAGCGGAGTTTAGGCGAAGCCCTGCTGCTGTAGTTCATCAAGATCGTCACCACGCCATCGTGCTGACGGAACTCTTCCCCGACACTTTGCTGGATCGGAGTCCGGGGATCGTCATCGAGCTGAACGTGTGCTCGAACTCGGAGGTGCCGTAGTTTCGGTGCTTGATCGGTTGGATCGTGAAGACGTACGACTACTTCCTCTACGTCGTGTCATCGCTTCCGCAGTCGGTCTGCGTTGGGTACGTAGACAATACTCTCCCCCTCGTTGCTATGCATCACATGATCTTGCGTGTGCGTAGGAAATTTTTTGAAATTACTACGTTCCCCAACGGGCATATGCTGCAAAAACAAGTTAGACGTCCTCTAATAGTTGTTGCAAATTTTTACGTGGCTGCTATAGGTTTCTTCGCAAGAACGTTTCTTACCTACGCCAAAGTCACAACGTGATATGCCAATTTCTATTTACCCTTCATAAGGACCCTTTTCATTGAATCCGATCCGACTAAAGTGGGAGAGACAGACACCCGCTAGCTACCTTATGCAACTAGTGCATGTCAGTCGGTGGAATCTGTCTCACGTAAGAGTACGTGTAAGGTCGGTCCGGGCCGCTTCATCCCACGATGCCGCCGAATCAAGATAAGACTAGTAACGGCAAGTAAATTGACAAAATCAACGCCCACAACAACTTGTGTTCTACTCGTGCATAGAAACTACGCATAGACCTAGCTTTGATACCACTGTTGGGGAATGTAGCAGCAATTCAAAATTTTCTACGCATCACCAAGATTAATCTATGGAGATACTAGCAACGAGAGAGAGATGGAGTGCATCTTCATACCCTCGAAGATCGCTAAGCAGAAGCGTTGCAAGAATGTGGATGAGGTAGTCGTACTCGTGGCGATTCAGATCGCGGTCGATTCCGATCTAAGTGTCGAACAACGGTGCCTCCGTGTTCAACACACGTGCAGCCCGCTGACGTCTCCCATGCCTTGATCTAGCAAGGAGAGAGGGAGAGGTTGGGGAAGACTCCGTCCAGCAGTAGCACGACGGCGTGGTGGTGGTGGAGGAGCGCGGTACTCCAGCAGGGCTTCACCAAGCACTACGAGGGACGAGGAGGGGGAGAGGTAAGGCTGCGCCTTGGGAGAGAGAGACTCATGTGTTGGGCAGCCCCAAAACCTCCACTATATATAGGGGGAAGGGAGAGGGGGAGGCGCCCTAGGGTTTCCCCTAGGGGGGCGGGGCCAGGGCAGATGGGATCTCCCCTTTGGGTGACTTGGCCCCCAAGGCAGGAGGTGGGAACCCTAGAAGGGGCGCCCCAAACCCCCTGGTCACGTGGGAATAGGTGAGGGGGGCGCACATCCCCTTAGTGGGCTGGTTTTCCCCCTCCCCTTGGCCCATGAAGCCCCCCCAACACTTGCCGGGGCTCCCGAAACACCTTTCGGTCATGCTGGTCATCACCCGGTACCACCGGAACACTTTCGGACTCCAAAACCCTTCGTCCAATATATCAATCTTCACCTCCGGACCATTCCGGGACTCCTTGTGACGTTCGGGATCTCATCTGGGACTCTGAACAACATTCGGTAACCGCGTACATACCTTCCCTATAACCCTAGCGTCATCGAACCTTAAGTGTGTAGACCCTACGGGCTCGGGAATCATGCAGACATGACCGAGACATCTCTCTGGTCAATAACCAACGGCGGGATCTGGATCCCATGTTGGCTCCCACATGTTCCACGATGATCTCATCGGATGAACCACGATGTCAAGGATTCAATCAATCCCGTATACAATTCCCTTTGTCTACTGGTATGATACTTGCCCGAGATTCGTCGGTATCCCGATACCTTGTTCAATCTCGTTACCGGCAAGTCTCTTTACTCGTTCCGTAACACATCATCCCGTGATCAACTCCTTGGTCACATCGTGCACATTATGATGATGTCCTACCTAGTGGGCCCAGAGATACCTCTCCGTCACACGGAGTGACAAATCCCAGTCTCGATTTGTGCCAACCCAACAGACACTTTCGGAGATACCCGTAGTGCACCTTTATAGCCACCCAGTTATGTTGTGATGTTTGGTACACCCAAAGCATTCCTACGGTATCTGGGAGTTGCACAATCTCATGGTCTAAGGAAATGATACTTGACATTAGAAAAGCTTTAGCATACGAACTACACGATCTTGTGCTAGGCTTAGGATTGGGTCTTGTCCATCACATCATTCTCCTAATGATGTGATCCCATTATCAACGACATCCAATGTCCATGGTCAGGAAACCGTAACCATCTATTGATCAACGAGCTAGTCAACTAGAGGCTTACTAGGGACATGGTGTTGTTTATGTATCCACACATGTATCTGAGTTTCCTATCAATACAATTCTAGCATGGATAATAAACGATTATCATGAACAAGGAAATATAATAATAATAACTAATTTATTATTGCCTCTAGGGCATATTTCCAACACTCTTCTGTTTGACGGTGCTATGTCCGTAGTTTGTCAAGCTTCTGCTGTAGTTTCTGAACTCTGTACCTAAGTGATCTGAATTTCCTCCTGCTCCATCCTTGCAATTCCTGCTGCACTCCTTTTAATTTATGTGCCACTCTGTCCAATCCAGGACCTTGCACGTTGCTACCATTCCAGGCCTCTTTAATTCATCCATCGGGGAAGGATCTCTCTCCCACATGTACTCATACCTGAAAGGCCTCGGACCACCCCACTCCTTTGCCTGATCTGAGAAACTTAGCAGGAGCGGAAGGTGGTCAGATCTTTGAGTAGTTATGTGAGTAACAGTAGCATGTTTGAACAAATCTTGCCAGCATGGGGTAGCAATAGCCCGATCAATTCTGGCCTTGACATTGTTATCACCTCGCTGCTTGTTATTATAAGTCCAAGGCTCAGCTTTGAAGCCCATGTCGTTACAAAAACTGAGCACACTATGGAACCTTGCCATTTGCCCTCCAGATCTTCTAGTCATGGAAAAAATGTTCAGATTGCCACATCGTCTCATTAAAGTCCCCGATCATCAGCCACGGTTCATTTGCAATTGGTTTAATCCTTCTCAGAAGGGACCACATGTGGTGCCTATCTTGAGCTCTTGGTTCACCATAGACAAAAGTACCACACCCCGACGGACCATGTGGACCATCAGGCACTAACACATCAAAGTAGCGGAGGCCATACGACAAACACTTTATTTTTATTGACTCATCCCATTACAAGGCAATGCCCGCACCTTTGCCCTTACCATCATGCGTAAGACAGTGCTTCAGTCCTAGTCTCCATTTTATTCTTTTCACCTTCTCCTCACATTGTCGACAGGAAAATAATCTTTGGGCGATGAGTGTGAACGAGGCGCACAAGTTCTTGAACTGTCTGGGGTTGCCCCAAACCCCGACAGTTCCAGCTGAGGAGACTCATGTCTCTTGACGGGCGTCGCCACTCGTGCCCTTCAGAGTACCGATGGCCCCAGGATCGGTTGCCGCCTTTCCACCTTGCTGACATGTGCCTTGCTTCTCCTCCTGACCGCTACATAACTTCTTTCTGATTACAAGTTTGCCTGAGATAGTCTCACTCTCTATTTTCCCTCCATCTAAAGCTAGATTTTTTTTTGAGAATCTCACAAAGCTTTATTACTGAATCATAATGTTCATAGGTACAAAAAGAAGATCGCCGGGTTGTCCTAGCCAAGTGTGTCGGCCAAACCCTAAAGATAACGCATGCTTTGCGAGATTATGGGCCTCCGTATTGGAGGTCCTATACTCATGAGTAAACGAACATGAAATAAAGGTAGTTGCTCTAGTCTTGATTTCCTCGACAATGGCTCCAAATTCTGCTGAGCTTCCCTGTCTAATTGCATCTACCACCACCTTGCAATCGGAGGCAACAAGTAAATGGTTGATATAGAGATCTTCTGAAAGTGCTAATGCCTCCCGAACAGCTAGTGCTTCTAGCACTTGGGGGTTGTGTAGTCCTCTGAAAACGAGAGCTGACGCTCCCATGAACAAACCTCTCTCATCCCTGCAAACCACACCAATTGCGCCAAACGTACCTGGGCGTGACACGGCCGCGTCCACATTGAGTTTGTAGTAATCTGTTGGTGGTGGAATCCACGTACGGGGTCGTGGTACTGCTATCCCATGTGCTTCCTCCTTCTTCTTCTTCAAAAACTCTATGTCTGATAAGTAAGCTTTGATGAAGTTGTCAGTGGCAAACGGAGTCTGGTATATATCCTCATGTATAGCTTTCCGTCTTGCACTCCAAATCGCCCATAAAGTAACAATCATCAACTTAAATTGCTCCGGTGGAAGAGAGTCATTCATGGCAAAGAGCCACAGCCGTGCGTCGGGTTCTGAGGTTGCCCACATGTGCTCGACCATCTCGGCTTCTGAAAGTGCCCACACACACCTAGACACATTACACTCCAGCAAAGAATGCCGCCAGCTATCCTGCCCTCCGCATAGGGAGCAAGCACTCGTAGTGGCCATATGACGATGGTTTAGGACATCTCTCGTAGGGAGTGAGTGTTGCGCCAATCGCCAAGTGAAAAAGCGCAGTTTCGGTGGCACTGACATGTTCCATAGCGAGTTCCACCCCCTCATCTCATGTTCAGAGTTGGAAGGATCCTCCCTTTCCTCCAGCCATGCCTCGCGCCCAATCTTGATCTTGACAATCATCTTATAAGCTGACCGTACAGAAAAACGCCCCCTTGGATCATCATTCCATGCCCAGAAATCGTCCACACGCCGTGTACAGAGCAGTATTTGCAAGATCGCCTCCACATCAATGGGTATGAACACCTGTCTAAGCAAGTCCTCTCGCCACGCAGCTCTAGTGTGGTCGATCAAATCAGAAACCAGTTGCGGTGGGTCAGCAACTAAGGAGGCCACCGGCTTCATCATTCCGTCCCTTGGGATCCAACTATGTTGCCATATGTTCGTGGTAGTTCCATCACCAATACGCCGGATAGCTCCTTGGGTGATAATATCTCTCCCATCAAGTATAGATCGCCACACCTGAGAAGGATGTGGACCTAGTTGAGCTTCAAGGACTGTACATTGTGGAAAATATGATGCTTTAAGGATTTGTGCACTAAGAGAGGAGGGATCATTCAATAATCTCCAAATTTGCCAAGACAAAAGTGCCAAGTTGAAGATTTCTATATCCCGAAAGCCAATCCTCCCAAACTTTTTGGTCGGGTCATCAAATCCCAAGCTACCCAACATGGTTTCCTCTTGCCTCTCTTGCTCCCCCACCAAAATTGACGAATGAGTGACGTAATGCTTCCACAAAGGCCTAGAGGTAATCTGAAGCAAGACATCGAAAAAACTAGTAAAGCTTGAGCCACAGATTTTATGAGAACCTCCTTTCCTGCCACTGATAAAAGTTTCTCCATCCATCCCTTTATCCTTTCCCAAACTCTGTCTCATAAATATTTGAAGGTGCCATTTTTGGACTGTCCAACATCGGTCGGCAGACCCAAATACTTTTCACTCAAAGACTCATTCTGCACATTAAGTATATTCTTTATCTCCACCCTAAGGGTCTCCGGGCATCCCTTACTGAAAAATATGGACGATTTATCATAGTTTACCCTTTGGCCCGAAGCCAAGCAATATGCATCAAGTAGGTTTGAAACCTCATTTGCCCCCTGGACACTAGACTTGAAAAGCAGCAGGCTGTCATCTGCAAACAAAAGGTGGTTCACTACCGGAGCCGTGGGCGCCACCTTTATGCCACCGAGCACTAATGACTGAGAGCTGTGTTTTAAAAGGCACGAAAGGCCCTCCGCTGCAATCAAGAATAAGTAAGGGGAAATAGGATCTCCCTACCTGATACCCCTGGAAGGTGAGAAGCTCTCTAATCTTTCTCCATTAAACAAGACCGAGAATGAAACAGAAGTGATCATGCTCATAACTGTATGGATCCAATCTGGTGCAAAGCCAAGCTTAACCATAATTGCCTTTAGATAAGGCCACTCTAGTCTGTCATATGCCTTCATCATATCAAGCTTAAGTGCACAAAAGTTGTTTGTCTTGGATCTGTTTCTCTTCATGAAGTGCAAACATTCATACGCACAAATAATATTATCCGTGATCAACCTCCCGGGAACAAAGGCTGATTGCTCCTTTGAGATAATATCTGGCAATATCAACTTCAATCTATTCGACACCACTTTAGAAGCTATTTTATAAATCACATTGCAAAGGCTGATAGGCCTAAACTAGGTAAGTAGAGTGGGATTTTGTACCTTGGGTATCAACACGAGTACCGTATCATTAATGCTTGCAGCAGTCTCCTCTCCACGGACGATTCGAAGCACCACTTTAGTTACTTCATCCCCACAAATGTCCTAGTGGCGCTGATAGAAGTGTGCAGGAAAACCATCTGGCCCCGGTGCCTTCGTAGGAAACATCTGAAACAGGGCTTGCTTTACTTCCTCATTTGTGTAAGGAGCGCAAAGCGAAGCATTCATCTCTGGTGTCACTTTCCGAGGCACATGTTGTAATACATCATCTACCCCCTGTACACCTTCCGTCGTGTACAAGGTTTTATAGAAATCTGTCACAAGTTGTTTCATCTCAGCCTTGTCCTCTACTCTTATACCCAGCGCATTGTGTAGAGCTCGAATCATATTCTTCCTACGCCGCATATTTGCTCTCATGTGAAAAAAATTTGTGCTGCGATCACCCGCAGTCAGCCACTGTATGCGCGATCTTTGTCTCCACATTAACTCCTCCCTATGATAGAGCTCAACCAGTCGTTCATTCAACTTTTGCTCTAGGTGATTTGGAGCAGTCCTAGACGGAACACTCCGAAGCCTCTCTAGCTCCGGTTTTGCCTTCTTGATCTCCTTCCTAACACTTCCAAAAGTTGCATCCTCCCATGCTGAGAGGTTCTTTGACAGAAGCTCCAATTTTCTGCGAATCCCCTCAACTCCTTGATCCGCTTGCAGTTCGCTCCATCCTGAGCTGATAGTGTCACGCCATGATTCATGTGACTCCCACATCACTTCGTACCGGAAGCTCGGTTTAGGGCGTGGTAAAACCTCTTCAAACTGTACGAGTATTGGTCCATGATCCGAGGACGCCGAAGTTAAGTTTGTAACCTTGGCCATAGGGAAAAGCGCCGCCCAATCAGCTGTGGCCATCGCTCTGTCAAGCCTCACGCGGGTGTAGGATCCCCCGGTCACTTTTTTCTCAAAGGTCCAAAACCTGCCATGATAGCCCAAGTCCATCAACATGCAAACGTCAACCGCATCCCGGAAACCTTGTATTTGTGCATTACTCCGATTAGCAGCTCCCTCATGTTCATCCGGACGTAAAACTTCGTTAAAATCGCCCAAACACAGCCAAGGGAGGTTGCTAAAAGACGCCAACCCTTTTAGGAGATCCCATGTTTGGTGTCTCAGTTGTGTCTGGGCCTCGCCATACACGCATGTCAACCTCCATGGGTCTTTCCCTTCCTCTACCACCTTTGCATCAATATGATAAACAGAATCACCCAAGATCTCAACATTTATTGTATTATTCCAAAAAATCCCTATTCCTCCACTTCTTCCTTGACTATCTATCGCATAGGCATTATCATAGCCCAAAGTGTTAGCTAAAGCTTCTACACGTGCACCCTTTACTTGAGTTTCAACAATACACAACACGGTAGGGGTAAATTTCTTCGCAAAGTCGCGAAGCTCACGAACTGTCGCGGCTTTACCCGCGCCGCGACAGTTCCAACAAAATGAACTCATTGCGTCCGGCGGCACTCCTCGGAGGAGCCCGCCGATCCATCATACTGGTCCTTGCCACGTTCCACTCCATCTGTCACCATACTCGGTGTCCCTGCATCAGACAACTCCTTAAACAGGGCTCCTTTATTGCCAACATCTTTCTTCCGTCGCTTCACCTCTTTCCTTGGAGACACATATACATGCGGCATCGGTGGAACCCCATCCGGCTTTCCAGAGATTACAAGAGCTGTAGAGCTCACTGGGACCACGTCCCCTTCTCCATCATCGCTCGATTGAACTGTCTCTGGATGGTTCTTGTCCGAAGATTGCCTCTTGTTACTTGCCACCACTACCCCCAGCGTTGCAGCAGTCGGTTCCTCGATCATACCCTTGGGCTCGCTTGGCCCCGATACTTCTGTGGTCATTGCATTGTCCTCTCCTTCATCCTGCCTCCCCGCCTCCCTGCGAGGTTCATTCTGATATGCATTGAAGCGCCAACTTTGATTGGGGTTATACTGCTCTCGCCCCCTACCTCTTCCTCCTGCATTCCTTGGGCCGCCTCATCCCCTCTGGTTACCAAAACCACCTCTGCCAGGTTGCCTGAAGCGAATATTGTCAGCCAGAACAAAGTCACCCCACTCAAACTTTGTCTCATCATGAACACCATCACCACACTCCTCGTGCCAATGCCCGCATTCACCACAGTTAAAGCAAAAGACAGGTAATTTCTCGTATTTTACTTGATATCTAACTCGTTCATCCCCCTTCTTTCCAGTGACAAACCTCTTAATTTTTGCGTTGATATCGATTTTCACCCTCACCCGGACAAATTCACCAAGAAACCTGCCGGTAGCTTGAGCTGCACTTCTTCCACCTCGCCAATTCGCGATGCCATCCCCCTGACTGCAGGCTCGATCAAAAAGTTGTCAGGTAAACGATGGATTTGCGCCCAAACTGCCAACTTATCCAACTTGATGCTATCAGGGTTTTTGAACCCATCATACTCCACCAAAATCACTGCTTGGTCTCTGAAAAGCCAGGGCCCCTCTAGCATGGCCTTATTCCAATCCCCTAGACAACCAAACTGCGCTGTGAACAAGTTGTCCTTCACCTTCCTCCAGACCACCGTTTTCGCTGGATTCCAGGCTGCACACATGTCCCCATAAAGAGCATTAGGGCTGAAAGTCCTTGTAGTGTGTACCCTGGCTATGGCTAGCCACTTCGCCGGCGCCCCCAGATCCGGCAACTCCTCCCCCCACACGAAACCATCATCTTCCTCCTCCTGCAAATTCAACCTGGCTAGCAGCTCCTCCGTCGTCTCTTTGCCATGCCGCCCCTGCGAGCTTGATCCCGACGCCATGAACCGAGCAGTCTAGTCGCCGCCAACGAAAACCCTAGATCGATCTGCCGGAGAAACCACTATAACCAAGGCCGGGTAAGGTCACGAGGGGCCTCCCTTGATCAGCCCGAGTCCAGGGGATCACCAGCAGGTTCGATCGGGGAAAAGAAGGTAAGATCCGGCCGCGGCGCCGGAGTATGTCGAAACCCTAGGCTATCACCGTCGGGGAGAGAAAACTGGCCGAGAGAAAACCCTAGGCGTGCCACCAGTAATACATAACTAGTCTGCCTTTCTAAAGCTAGATACCAATGGCGAAACTACACAACCAAAGTTGTGCGGGCCAATACAAAGGAAGGCCTATTAGTTTTCTCTAATGAACAAGTTTACACGCAATAACACATTGCGTTTGCTATGGGCCGGGCGGGCCGTCGGCCATTTTCCTAATACGTAGCTTCACTAGTGCTAGACACATCCGTTTGAGCAACAACCAATATTGAATGAAGGGAGTACATGTTTATCAGTTTTGTTAAATACATGTTGAAACATTTTTTAAATGACAAAAACTTTTTTTGAACTATGTAAACATTTTTGCACATTGTAAACATATTTTAAAAATGTCACGAACACATTTTAAATACTTGATGATTTTTTCAAATGTGACATACATTTTATTTGAATTACAAAAATATTTTTTACATTATATAATCATTTCCCAAATTTCATGTACATTTTATTGAATGTATGACATTTTTAATTGCCACAAACATTTTTTTCACAAATAATTAATATTTTCTGTACACATGATTAAACATTTTTCCTGCACATGATAAACATTTCTATTTTTTCATTCCGTTATAATTTTTTTACAGACACTAAGATTTTTTACATAAAAGATTAACATTTTTCCAAACTATAAATATATGTATAGAACATTTCGAAATATAAACAAAAGTAAAAAAAAGGAGAATACAAATTTGACGGAAAAAGGAATAAAGAAAAGTAAAGAAAAAGGAGAAAAAATTTGAAGGAAAAAGGACAAACAAAAATTAAAACTTACACGTGACGTCAGCGTGAGCCGCATATATTCGCTGGGCTGGCCAGCTCGGCTCCCTGAAGGTGAGCCGTGCGTCGGCGTTGCTGCGGGCGGCACATAGCCACTCCCGGCGTTTCTCAAAAACAAAAAACAAAAAGCCACGATCGGGAGCAACTAATTAACGACCGTTCCTTCGAGAGCCTCGCAACAATCAGCGTCACTTGTCGCGCTCACAGCCATTCGTCACGTGTCGCGCTCTGGACACTCCCTTTGGATTTTGTTTTTTTATTTTTACGCACGCGTTTTCTGCTTTTTAAAAGGTTTTTTTTTGGTTTTTTTTTACGTTTTGGTTTTTTACCGGTCTTCCCTAGCTTTTCGACCAAAAAAAAATTTCTCGATTTTTTTTACCCAAAAAAATGCATTTTTTTGTGAGAGGCACGGTTGTGCTTTCGCGAGAGGCATGGCCGTGCCTCTTGGAAACGAAAAAAGAAAACGTGTTTTTTGTTTTTTTTTTCTTTCGCGAGAGGCATGATTTTGCTTCCGCCAGAGGCACGGTTGTGCTTTCGCGCGAGGCACGGGCGTGCCTCTTTCGGAAAGGGAAAAGAATGTGTTTTCTGTTTTTTTTCTTTCATGAGAGGCACGGTTTTGCTTCCGTCATAGGCACGATTGTGCTTTCGCGAGATGCACGGGCGTGCCTCTTTCGGAAGGGGAAAAAAACGCGTTTTCTATTTTTTTCGCGAGAGGCACGGTTTTGCTTCCGTCAGAGGCACAACCGTGTCTCGCGAGAGGCACGGGCGTGCCTCTTTCGGAAAGGGAAAAAAACGTGTTTTCTGTTTTTTTTTCTTTCGCAAGAGGCACGGTTTTGCTTCCGCCAGAGGCACGTTTGTGCTTTCGCGATAGGCACGGGCGTGCCTCTTTCGGAAAAGGAAAAAAACGTGTTTTCTGTTTTTTTTCTTTCGTGAGAGGCACGGTTTTGTTTCCATGAGAGGCATGGTTGTGATTTCGTCAGAGGCACGGGCGTGCCTCTTCCGGAAAGGGAAAAAACCCGTGTTCTCGGTTCGGTTTTTTCGTCGGTTTATTCGTCCGGTTTTTTCGTGAAAAAAAAATCATCAAAATCTATCAACATGGGATCTATTTTTGAAGATCTCGGTGCGAGGAATCCAATGGCCAAAATGGTTCGAGATTTGGACGCACGGTGTAAGAGATAAAACATTTTAAATAAACGAATCTACGAAAAAAGGGAAAACTTCCAGTTTGTGACAAGTGGCACACATGTAGCGCGCCACTTGTCGCAACTTGGGAAAGTTGGAGTGATCTTCGCAAGAAGTACTTCTTAATTAGTGATTTCGGCCACGATCTGCGAATTTTCGAACAGGGAGATGCGAAGCTATCGGACGGACGGACCGGCCCATTTTCAGCTTGCCATACACACTAATATTTTGGAGAGCCGCCTTATGCGCCAGTTGAAGCAACGGACACTCACTGATGCACCCAGGTAGCCGGCCCACGAACACCGCAAATGCGGGCAAAAAACAAAAATCAGAAAATACAGTCCTGCAACGGAATCGAACTCGTGCCCCTGACGTCCAGTACGTGGTTGGCTCGACACATGTGGATTATAGTAGCGCCACATTGTATAAGTACAAAGAACTGTACCTACCCTATTTGTTGCACCCGCATTGCCACGTAAATTTTGAATTATTTGAAGGGAAAAAATAGAATACGTGAACAAAATTCGAAAGTGCACAGATTTAGAAAAGAATCACAAATAGAATAAAGTTCATTAAAATTGAAAAAAGTTCATCGGTTCTCAAAAAAAGTTCATCGGCTCTCAAAAAAAGTTCATCGATTTTCAAAAAAGTTCACTGATTTTCAAAAAAAGTTCACAAAATCTGAAAAAGTTCATAACTTTCCAAAAAGAGTTCATCGATTTTTGAAAAAATCTGAAAAAATCATCTATTTTAGAAAAAGTTCATCGATTAAAAAAATTCATTGATTTTCGAAAAGCTTCACTAAAATCCGAAAAAAGTTCATTGATTTTAAAAAAAGTTCATCAAATTTGAAAAAAGTTCATCGATTTTAAAAGAATTATTGAATTTGAAAAAAAATCATCAATGTCGGAAAATGTTCATCTAATTTGAAAAAAGTTCATGGAAATTGGAAGAAAAGTTCATCGATTTGCAAAAAGTTCACCGGATATGAAAAAAGTTCATCGATTTTGGAGAAAACTTCATCGATTTGAAAAGAAACTTCATGAAAATTAAAAAAAATCGTTGATTTTGAAAGAAAACTCGCGAGTTTGAAAAAGAAAGAAAAAAGAAAAATAAATAGGAAAAAGGCAAAAAGAAAGAACAGCAGAAGAGAACACCAAAACAAATAGGGAAAGAAGATTAAAGTAATCACAGAAGGTCGCGTGGCTCTTTTGGTTAGCTTGTGCTATAGAGAACCCCGCGTCGCGGGTTCGATCCTTCCATGCACATTTTTGCAGCAAGTTTAGAAAACGAAATAAAGAAGAAAATGGGCCGGCCCATGGCGGAGGGAAGGGGTGTGCGCCCGTTTGTGGACATCGAAGAAACGAGCGCTGATTAGGATTTGCCCTAATTTTGCGATCCTTCCAGTAGGTTCCTTCTAGTTTTTACTAGCTAGGAACCTTCCAGATGGTTAGGGCTAGTTTCTTTTTAATGACTAGCAAAAATGCGCGTGCGTTGCAACGGGAGAGAAAAATACCACATGCTCTTAATTCACGAAAAGTGGTCTATAATCTGAGAATTTGTAGTTACGACCCAAACAAATGTGGTCTTAAACTAGAAAAGCGCAGTTCAAGATTCCACGTGTATTCTATTTCAACATGTTCATCCCCTATTCGAATCACTACCGGTTTGAAAGAAAGACGGAAAATGCATTATTGATTAAGATTGCACCATAATCACTAACTTAGATTGTATTTTCTTAAATTGTTAGCAGGTAAAATAAGAACATATATATTCAAATTCTATGTATTTCTCTAATCAAAATTCATATATAACATGTTAAATTTGGAGTAATGGTTAAGAAGATATGAGTATTTAAAAAAATATTTGATATCTACTGCGAATTTAATGTAACAAAAATTAGGGGGATTTCTATAAAATAACATGATGGACTAAGAATACCCATTTATTTTATTAGTAGGTATAGATATAGATTTTACCGGTTTTATTTGGGTTTTTTAATGCCTTTTCGTATTTTATTTTTAAAATAGTTTCATCTGCTGAAAATATGCAGAAAAGTTTATCCGGAAGTTCAATAAATATTCACTCTTTTCAAAAAAATTATTTTTTTCCCAAAAATGTTCAGGTTTACATATTTTGTTGGGTATTTAAGAAAAAATATATTTTTCCAAGAAAATCAATAAATTGTCATGTTTCATATTTTGGTTTTAGAAATATGTCATTATTTTCCAAAAAAATATGGTTTTCAAATTTTGTTCAGACTTTTTAAAATTTCTTGTTTTAGAATTTATCACAAATTCAGAAAAGCACGTTTTAAAAGTGTTTGATTTTTTTTAGTATGTGCACATGTTAAAAAGTTGTATTTTTAAGAAGAAAACTTGCTACAGTGAATCGCTATAGGAACACAGACCTTTCGCTACAGCACGCGGGAGATACGGTAACTGTGGATCAACAACGCTCGATACCTCCTCCACTCGCACTACATCGTGCATGGGCAGGCCATCAAGACACCTCCTGTGTGGTGCAGCCTCCTATTGGATGCAAAAATTGTCAAATAGGAGTGTTGCCGATAGAGTATTCAACCCATCATTCCTAGCACCATGTCACAAGCAACTAGTGACAAGTTTTCAATTTAGCCTCAAATTCCGCTCCCTACTCCTAGCAGTTCAGTGTTGGGATTTTTCTCGCCTCGAAGAGGACGGGAAATGCAGTACAGTAAAGATAAGTATTTCTCTCAATGAGAACCAACATTTATCGAACCAATAGAAAAATTATGCAAAGCCTCGTGAACAACATTTGCACACAAAAACAAATAATTGCACCCAACGCGGGCAAGAGGGTTGTCAATCCCCTTAAACTCATTACTTGCAAGGATCAAATTGCAAAACAAAATTAAAAAAATAAAATTGTGGCAAAGGTAATTTGGTATTAATATGATAAAAGTAGACCCGGGGCCATAGTTTTCACTAGACTCCTCTCTCGAACACATAGCATACAGTGGAACAAATTGCTGTTGAAAAATTGATAGAAAAACACATAGTTATGACGTATTCACGACAATGATCATGTATATAGGCATTACGTCTGAAACAAGTAAACCGACTTCTGCCTGCATCTACTACTATTACTTCACCAATCGATCACTATCTAGCATGCATTTATGGTATTAAATATAAAACAAAGTAACGCCTTAAGCAAGATGACATGACGTAGACAAAGAAAACTCAACTAATATGAATAAACCCCATCATTTTATTCTTAATGACAACAATACAAATATGTGTCTGATACGTTTATTTTGCATCATGTTTTACTACTGTTATTTATAATGCTTTTATGCATAATACTGCTTTATGGAGTAATTCTAATGCCTTTTCTCGCATAATATGTAAGGTTTGCACAAAGAGGGAGAATGCCGACAGCTGGAATTCTGGACCTGAAAAATCTATGTCAGAGTTACCTGTTCTGCACATCTCCATATGAGCTGAAAATTTATGGAGAATTGTTTTGAAATATTTAAAAAATACTGGAGCAAATAACTACCGGAGGGGGCCCACCTGATGAGCACAAGACACCAAGGTGCGCGAGGGCCCCTAGGCGCGCCCTGGTGGGTTGTGCTTAGCACGGCCCACCTCCGGTGTCCATCTTCTGGTATATAGGTCATTTTGACCTAGAAAAAAAATCAGGGGAGGACTTCCGGGACAAAGTGCCACTGTCTCAAGGCGGAACTTGGGTAGGAGCACTTTTGCCCTCCGGCGAAGCGATTCCGCCGGGGGAACTTCCCTCTTGGAGGGGAAAATCATCGCCATCGTCATCACCAACAACTCTCATCTTTGGAAGGGTAATCTCCATCAACATCGTCAACATTACCATCTCCTCTCAAATCCTAGTTCATCTCCTATGTTCAATCTTTGTACCGAAACCTCAGATTGGTACGTGTGGGTGACTAGTAGTGTTGATTACATCTTATAGTTGATTATTATATGGTTTATTTGGTGGAAGATTATATGTTCAGATCCATTATGCTATTTAATACCCCTCTGATCTTGAGCCGGTGGTTTTCCTGCTAGCATATGAGGAGGCCGTCCTCAAAGCCGGGGGCGACGACAAGGTCATGGCCAACTGGTTTCCCATGGCCCTTGCCGGCGTCCCGCGCGCCTGGCTGCTCAACCTTCTCGGGTCCATGGTGGCATCCTGAGAGGAGCTGCGCAGTCTCTTCACCGCGCGCTTCGCGGCTCCTGTGCCCCCCGCGGTCGCGGCCCTCCTCGGCGGCTCACATGCGCCACCCTCAGACCGCCACGCCAAGCCGTTCTTCCGCCAGATCAGCATCGTCCTCGACCGACAAGGAGCTCCCCCGGGTTGGGTGGTGCCCAAGGCCGACCTGACCTTCGCCTCAGAAGATCACCCCGTCACCACCGCCTACTCGGGTGCGCTCCCGATGCTCTGCACGCCCACCATCTGCCACGTGGCCGTCACCAAGACCCTCATCGACGGTGGTGCCGGCCTCAACATGCTCTCAGTGGAGGCCTTCGGCCTCCTCCATGTGCCACTGGAGCGGCTCCGTCCCAGCAAGCCCTTCTCGGGCGTCGGAAGCAGCTCTTCTAGTGCCCTGGGGCAGATCCGCCTCCCCGTGACTTTCGACACCCACGACAACTACCGTACGGAGCTGGTTGACTTCGACATTGCTCACATCGGCCTCCCGTACACGCCATCCTCGGATACCCTGCCCTGGCGCTGAGGGAGTCCTGGATTAGGGGGTGTCCGGATGGCCGGACTATGACCTTCGGCCGGACTCCTGGACTACGAAGATACAAGATTGAAGACTCCGTCCCGTGTCCGGATGGGACTTTCCTTGGCATGGAAGGCAGGCTTGGCGATACGATATGAAAATCTCCTCCCATTGTAACCGACTCTGTGTAACCCTAGCCCCCTCCGGTGTCTATATAAACCGGAGAGTTTTAGTCCGTAGGACGAACAACAATCATACCATAGGCTAGATTCTAGGGTTTAGCCACTCCGATCTTGTGGTAGATATACTCTTGTACTACCCATATCATCAATATTAATCAAGCAGGAGTAGGGTTTTACCTCCATCGAGAGGGCCCGAACCTGGGTAAAAACATCGTGTCCCTTGTCTCCTGTTACCATCCGCCTAGACGCACAGTTCGGGACCCCCTACCCGAGATCCGCCGGTTTTGACACCGACATTGGTGCTTTCATTGAGAGTTCCTCTGTGTCGTCGCCTTTTAGGCCCGATGGCTTCTTCGCTCGTCAAACGCGACGCGGTCCGGGATGAGACTTTTCTCCCCGGACAGATCTTCGTATTCGGCGGCTTCGCACTGCGGGCCGACTCGTTCGGCCATCTGGAGCAGATCGAGAGCTACGCCCCTGGCCACCAGGTCAGGTTCGGAAGCTTGAAATACACGGCCGACGTCCGCGGGGACTTGATCTTCGACGGATTCGAGCCACAACCGGGCGCGCCGCACTGTCATGATGGGCACGATTTAGCTCTGTCATCGGACAACGCCCAGAGCGTCGCTCAGGTGTCCGCTCCGACCATTAGCTCGGAGCCCGCTACGCCAGTCGGGGATGGACGGTTAGACGCCACCCCGGAAACTGCAACCTCTACGGCGATAGAGCCGGATACTAGCCTAGTCCCTCGCAAGGCCCGTGACTCCGAGGTGCCGGACTCCGATCCGGACTCCGTAAACCCCGCACCTCTCCCGGTTAAGCCCGATTGGGCTCCGTTCATGGAGTTCACCGCCACGGATGTCTTTCAGCACTCACCTTTCGGCAACATCCTGAATTCGTTAAAGTCTCTCTCTTTGTTAGGAGAGCCCTGGCCGGACTACGGCCAACACGGTTGGGACGCGGACGACGAAGAAATTTGTAGCCCACCCAACACCCACTTTATAGCCACTGTAGACGATTTAACCGACATGGTCGACTTCGACTCCGAAGACATCGACGGCATGGATGCCGATAAAGGAGACGATCAAGAACCAGCACCTATAGGGCTCCGGAAAAACACCTCATCATACGATGTATACATGGCGGACACACGCAAGGATGCGACCAGAGATCGCTCCCCCGAGAAACAATCAAAGCGGCGGCGTAAGCGCAAGGCCAAGCCCCACCTCGACAGAAACCCAACCATAGAGCTGGGCGACTCAACGGAAGATGAACATGCCGTCGAGCATCCGTCCAAGCAGGGCGGACAATCCGAACAACGAATCCCTGGGAAGGATAATAGCCCGGACGACCTCACACCAAACAAATTGTTGGAACATCAGAACCTCCACCAAAGGCTCGTCGCCACTGCACGTAGCCTGAAAAAACAGAAGCGGAGGCTCAAGACAGCGGAGGATGCACTCAGGATCAGATGGGGCAAGGTACTTAATACCGCGCACAAGTAAGGCAGTAGTCGCCACACAAAGAGCTATCCGAAGCGGAAACTACTACCGGAATTTGACGAAGAGGCCATAAAGCCCCCACAGTCAAAAAATAAGGACGCCACAAGGTCGGATAGACGACCATACGATCACTACGCGTCAAAGGACGCCGCACTCAATATAGCGCGTGATCCGTCCAAGAATCCGCATCAGAAAACTGGCCCTACCAGATCCATTTATAGGCCAAGAAAGCAAGCTCCAATGAGTGATGCAACGCAAAAAATACCCGAAAATCGCGGCACGCCTAAATACAGGGTTGCCGCACACCCCCTATGCTTTACTGATGAGGTGCTGGATCATGAATTCCCAGCCGGATTCAAGCCAGTGAACATAGAACCATACGACGGAACAACAGACCCTGGAGTCTGGATCGAGGACTACATCCTCCACATACACATGGCCAGAGGAGACGACCTCCACGCCATAAAATACTTACCCCTTAAGCTCAAAGGGACAGCATGTCATTGGCTTAAAAGCCTTCCCGAGAACACCATGGGAAGTTGGGCAGCGCTTGAGGATGCTTTCTGGGCAAATTTTCAAGGGACCTATGTCCGGCCCCCGGACGCAGACGATCTGAGCCATATAACTCAGCAGCCCGGAGAGTCAGCGAGGAAGCTGGAACAGATTCCTTATCAAAAAGAATCAGATAGTTGACTGTCCGGATGCAGAGGCCCTAGCAGCTTTCAAACATAGCATCTGAGACGAATGGCTCGCCAGACACCTCGGCCAAGAAAAGCCGCAAACAATGGCCGCGTTAACAAGCCTCATGGCCCGCTTCTGTGCAGGAGAAGATAGCTGGCTGGCAAGAAGCAGCACCAGCGACCCGAATACGTCCGAACTCAGAGATGGGAACGGGAAGCCGCGTCGTAACAATGAACCGCGCCGGATAAAGGACAAAAGCCCGATGAGCACGGCAGTAAACGCCGAATTCCAAAGTCCTCGGCAAAATCAGAAAAAGATGCCCCCCAAAGAAGATTGGGACGAGCTATCCAACCTCAACAAAATTTTGGACAAAATATGTCAAATCCACAGCACTCCGGGGAGACCTGCAAACCATACCCACTGAGATTGTTGGGTCTTTAAGCAGTCCGGCAAGCTCAACGCCAAACACAAGGGGCTCAACACACCAAGCGAAGATGACAATGCACCCCACGAGCAGATCACCGGAGAACAAAAGAAGTTCCCACAAGAAGTCAAGACAGTAAATCTACTTCATGCAACAAAGAAGAATAGAACGGCACCTACAACGACACGCTCCGTACAGCCAGCCCCGGAGGAGCAACCCCACTGGTTGTCACAACCGATCACCTTTGATCATCTGGATTACTCCAGAGGAGACCAGAACACAGGCTGGACTGCCTTGGTCTTAAATCCAATCATTAACGGACTCCAATTTACAAACGTCCTTATGGACGGCGGCAGCGACTTGAACCTGTTGTATCAGGACATAGTCCGCAAACTCGGGGTACACCCAGTCGCAATCCACCTCGGCAACACTTCCTTTCAAGGAGTAACGTCAGGTTCGGATACCCCAAGTATGGGTTCCCTTACGTTAGAAGTCACGCTCGGATCACCCGACAACTTCCGAAGCGAAAAGCTAACATTCCACATCGTCCCATTCATAAGTCGCTATCAAGCGCTACTGGGACATGAAGCTTTCGCCCGCTTTAACGCAATACCGCACTATGCATCCCTTACACTTAAAATGCCCGGTCCAAAGGGCATCATCTCATTACAAGGGAACATAAATTGACCCCCAAAGTATGGGCAGGGGTGCGGTTGCCTAGGCAGCCGCCCACAAATCCAGCCCTACTATCCCAGACACGCCTCGACGAGTCCGGCGTCAACATGCTTAATTTACCGCATACCCTAATGCAAGGGGCTCCGTGTGCTCACGCCCGGAGACAATACGGCCCAACTCTTGCTCCAACTATATTTTGTTTATTTCGATATAGATTTCTCGCACGCTTATTTTTTACTAAGTTCCTCTCTTTCACAGACGAGCATCATGCTACGCCTGTCCAGGATACGGCATGACGGAGACACAGGCGCAGACGTGCAGCAGGGACCCATTCCAAGGATTCTCTTCAGGTTAAGACCCTGTGTAAACCTTTTTTACTGTCTCTTGTTGATAACATCCCCTTGTTTTCTCTATAGCCGAGGAGGAGGATGGCGTCTTGGCATGTGGCCACGTCAGAAATTTTTTGCACATACCTGGACACTAGGGGCTTTTTTACCAAGGGCTCTATTTCGGCCCGTCTTCATAAAGACCGAACACCTTAGGGAGTGTTTGGCGTCGTGAGTTTGGCCCTATATGCACCAGCTCCGAATCATGTCTTTGGTCAAATGTTGGGTTTGCCCGGCTCCTGTGTTTTGCTGCCTTACGTTCCGTTATATCGGCTAACGTGGCACCAGGAGAACTACTGCGATTGTGCCCCGGTTCGGCCGGGTGAGCACCTCAGTAGAGAAAGCTGAAAACTGACTGTCATGATATAGCGAGAGACTGGTCAACCACTCTATGACTTTCAGAATCTTTAGGATTCCCCCGCATTAACGAAGGGCCGCTTCCCGGTCAGGCACACTCGCGCCCCGAATTCGGGTGAGCGCGGTGCCCCTAGGGGCTATTCAGTAGTCCCACTGTCAAACTCCTATGGCTAAGTGAAAGTGATAAAGCATTATAGTCTGGTTGCCTAGTTCGCCACGCTACCACCTCCTTTATAGGACCAAGACGTTGGATTAAGTGTGAACAGACGCCTTTTTGCGAACACCCCCGCATTCTATGCGTGGGGGCTGAAGCCAACGACTGCCATCTTTCAGTTTACATACAAATATATACATTAAACGGCCGCACAGGAGGTATCATGATTCTTACAAGCACAAGTATAAAAAAACTTTTTTCATAAAAACACAATTCGTCTTACAAATAGTATAAGCTATTCGAACACAACATCCTTCGAGCACTGCGACTCTATTATACGAGCGCCAGGAAGAACTTCCTCAAAATAGTGCTTGGCAGGTACTCGGCTTTCGTCCGAATCTTGGGACGCAACAATACTGGCCTTCATATCTGCCCAGTATGTCTTGACACGGGCAAGAGCCATCTGTGCGCCCTCTATGCACGCCGACCTGTTCATTGCATCAGCATGCGGCACCGAACCAAGAAATTGCTGCACCAAGCCAAAATAGCTCTTCGGCTCCGGCTTCTCCGGCCAAAGACAACTCGCAACAAATTTCATGGTGAGTCCGGATAATCTGTTCAGCTCCACCCAGGCGGCTAAACGGTCGGAGACTGACATTGGGCGATCTGGATTGTGGTACTGCGACCAAAAAAGCTCTTCCAATTCATGGTCACCTCGGCTGCGGAAGTGTTCGGTCGTGTCCGCCGCACTTGCGGCCAAATCCAGATAAGAGTTGTCCGAACTCCACTGCCGGTCTAATGGAGCATACTTAGGGTCTTCGAACTTCATCCGCAGCATATAAGGCTTTCCAGCCGTGATATCTCCGGCCTGACGCAGCTCCTCCTTCATCGCTCTCATGGCAGAGCGAGTATCCTTGGCTTCGGCCGTGATCTTTTCAAGATCTTTCCGAGCCGCCCTATCTTCTTGCTCAAGCAATCTACAGCGGTCGTTAGCATCCCTCAATTCTATGGCCATCTCGACCATTTCCTTCTTGCTCTGGCAGTGAGCAGCATGTTCGGCTTTTAGCTCTTCAGCCGCTCTAATGGCAGCCGCATCACTTTTCCTTGCTTGCTCCTTGGCTCGGGCAAGTTCCGCCCGAAGGTTCTCCACGGCAGCAGCACCATCTACATCAAGTACATATATATAAGGCCCGAGCATTAAGCTCCTATTACTGGGTGTCTTTTGAACATACCTTGAGCCTCGTCTAGCCGCTTATTTACAAGCGTGATATTGGCATCGGCCATGTCAAGTTGCCGCTTTAGTTCGGCAGATTCACCAGTCCGGCTAGCCACCGAGCGCCTCGCCACCTTCATGGAATAAGCAACATATTATACCTGGGATTATGATCCTCTGTGCGCCGTCATTCATGACGACACACAGAGTCTCAGGGGCTACCATTCATACAGGGCACATTTAATATGCGGCTCTACCAAAAGGTACACCTTTTTACATACCTCAAAGCCTGTTAGTAAACTCCTGGCAGCTTCGTACAATCCGCTTTCTGCGGATGAAATCCTTCCAATCACCGTATCCATCAACATACGGTGTTCTTCTAAGATGGACGCCCTACCAAGCAGATCCTTCAGCACCTCCGCCGGCGCGCAAGAGGGTGCCGGACTAGTCTGACGACCTTTCCCAGGGTCCGGACTTGAAAAAGCCCTCTGGGACGATACCTCAGGGTCGCCAGCCTCGTAGGACGGGGGAGCAAGGGGAGGCGTTTCGCTCTCTATCATCTCTGGACGAAGATCCCCTGAAGATGAGCTCTGCTGAGAAGGGTTGAGATCCGAACTGCAAGATAATGCTTCGGTTATTTTTCTCAGGAATAAAACATGAATGCGATTCATTATGAAACCCCTCCCCTCTATCATTTCTTTCCATGTTTTGAGGTTATCACCTCCGGGTCTTCAGAGGTAGTCCTTTTCTTTCCCTGCTTGGGAGAATTTTCGATTCTTCCCTTCCTGACGGCCTCCTTCGTGGAGGCGGTAGCTCCTTGGTCCCCCCCCCTTTTTCCTTCGCCAATGGCGCGGCCTCCAGCATCCTGGTCAGTGTAGGATTCAGTACGGTCTCGGGCGAGGGGGCTGGACACCTGATAAGCTTAGCCTTTGCTATCCACTCCTGTTCAAAGGGCAACTCTGCTAAAGGGTAGATTTGATAAAAATATGGATGGTATGTGCAAATATGGAGCTACTTACTTTAGCATCTGGGTGGTTGCAGCTCAGACCAGCGTCCTCGGACAGATCCGGACACCTTGCTTGTGATCCGAAGAACAATTTGTACATCTCCATGGGCGTCATTCCCATGAAGTGTTGTAGGACCCGTGGTCCCTCAGGATTGAATTCCCACAGGCGGAGAAGTCGATGTTTGCAGGGCAGTGTGCAGCGAATCACCATGACTTGCGCCACCATGGTCAGATTGATATCTCTTTCTAGGAGATCTCGAATACGGCCCTGCAGCAAGGGCACGTCTTTCGACGGCCCCCAGATAAGTCCTTCATTAACCCATGATGCCAGCCGTGGTGGGGGACCCGAGCGAAAAGTAGGCGGTGCCACCCATGTGGTGCCCCTAGGGGCTGTGATGTAAAACCAGTCCCGTTGCCATAAGCCGAGCTCCTCTTGAAAAGAGCCTTCGGGCCATGGAGCGTCGGCCATCTTGCTTATTATAGCTCCTTCGCACTCAGCGTGCTGCCCCTCGATCATCTTCGGTTCCACCTTGAAGGTTTTTAGCCACAATCCGAAGTGAGGAGTGATATGGAGGAAGGCCTCACACACGACAATGAATGATGAGATTTGGAGGATGGACTCCGGAGCTAAGTCGTGGAACTCCAGCCCGTAATAAAACATGAGCCCCCTCACGAAGGGATCAATCGGGAAGCTTAGCCCCCGAAGGAAGTGAGATGCGAACACCACGCTCTCACCGGGCTGGGGAGTGGGAATGGCCTGCCCTTGAGCAGACAGCCTATGCGAGATTTCGCCGGTTAGATACCTGGCATCTCTCAGCTTTCGCACATCTTCTTCCGTAACGGAAGAAGGCATCCACCGGCCTTCAAGGTCAGAACCGGACATCGTCAAAGGTCTGAAGCGCCTAAAACTAGAGCTTCGGGTGTTGGAACTCGAAGCAAGGGGCGGATTAGATTGGATTGAAAAGAAGGGAGCCGAGCCTTGGTCCCTTTATAAAGGAATTGAATACCAAGAGCCCTCCCCGTAACCGTTTGAGACTCGCTTTCGATTAGGGAGTCATACCAAAGGCACGGTTGGGTTACCCACACCCGTATTGATGAGAATCCCAGAATAAGGGGACATGATCTCTGCTTTGACAAGACGTGCCAAGGAAACCGCCTCGCTAAACGCGCTGAGGTGGAACAGTGAGATAAATAAGAGCCTGGCTGTGGCATGATGTCATGCCACGGAATACGTCAGCAGATCCGATTAATACAAATATTATTCTCTCTATGAAGGAATGTGGAACTTATTTTGCAGAGCCGGACACTACCCTGGTGTTCAACTCTTCTATGAAATATTCGGAGGAGGAACCCGCCTTGCAATGCCGAAGACAACTTGCGCGCCGGACTCGTCGTCATTGAAGCCTGGTTTAGGGGCTACTGAGGGAGTCCTGGATTAGGGGGTGCCCGGATGGCCGGACTATGACCTTCGGCCGGACTCCTGGACTACGAAGATACAGGATTGAAGACTCCGTCCCGTGTCCGGATGGGACTTTCCTTGGCGTGGAAGGCAGGCTTGGCGATACGATATGAAAATCTCCTCCCATTGTAACCGACTTTGTGTAACCCTAGCCCCCTCCAGTGTCTATATAAACCGAAGAGTTTTAGTCCGTAGGATGAACAACAATCATACCATAGGCTAGATTCTAGGGTTTAGCCACTCCGATCTCGTGGTAGATCTACTCTTGTACTACCCATATCATCAATATTAATCAAGCAGGAGTAGGGTTTTACCTCCATCGAGAGGGTCCGAACCTGGGTAGAAACATCGTGTCCCTTGTCTCCTGTTACCATCCGCCTAGACGCACAGTTTGGGACCCCCTACCCGAGATCCGCCGGTTTTGACACCAACAGGCGCAGTTCATGGCCGCAACCCATCCGGCCTCCAACCTCATGAAGATGTCTGGGAGCAAAGGCGTCCTCATCGTAGCTGGCGATACCAAGGAGGCTCTTACGACACTCAAGCTTGCCCTCAAGGCTGTCGCGTTAGCGCAGCCCGCCGATGCGGACGCCTCTGAAGCCAAGGGGGCCGCACCAACCAAGAAGAAGCATCTATTCACTCAAGAAAAGGCGGAGACCAAGCAGGTGCCAGTTGAGGAAGACGGGTCCTCAGAAGCCACTTTTACCATAGGTGCCAACCTTGGCCCCGACCAGGAAAAGGCCTTGGTGAGGTTCTTGCGCTCGAACAAGGAGGTGTTCACGTGGGAACCCAAGCAGCTAGTGAGGGTCCCAAGGGGGGTGATTGAGCATCACCTATGGGTATGCCCCAATGTATGCCCCATGAAGCAAAAGGCGAGGCGGCAATCCACGGAAAAGCAGGCCTTCATCGTCGAAGAAACCCGCAAGTTAGAGGCCGCGGGTGTCATCCGTGAGGTTCGCTACTCTGAATGGTTGGCGAACCCTGTTGTTGTGCCAAAGAAGGGGGGAAGGAGCGCATGTGCGTCGACTTCACCAACCTCAACAAGGCCTGTCCCCAAGATCCGTTCCCGCTTCCCCGTGTCGACCAGATCGTCAACTCCACCACCGAGTGTGACCTGCTGTGTTTCCTGGACGCATTTTTGGGTTATCACCAGATCAAGATGGCGGTAGAGGACGTGGAGAAGACAACCTTCCTGACCCCATGCGGGTATACTGCTACACTTGCATGACGTTCGGGTTGCGCAATGCGGGAGCGACCTTCCAACGGCTGATGCACATCGCCTTGGGCCGGCAGCTCGGGAGAAACACCGAGGCCTATGTTGACGACATTGTGGTGAAATCTCGGGAGGCAAGGACTCTGATCCAGGACTTGGAGAAAACCTTCGTGAGCCTCCGCCGGGTAGACCTGCGGCTCAACCCGGAGAAGTGCGTGTTCGGTGTCCCTTCAGGCAAGCTGCTCGGATTCCTCGTGTATCACAGGGGGATCGAGGCCAACCTGGAGAAGGTCAAGGCAATTGAAGACATGAGTCCGCCGCAGACCCTCAGAGAAATGCAGAAGCTCACCGCTCACATGACCGCATTGGAGCGCTTCATCTCCAAGCTGGGAGGGCGCGTCCTACCGTTCTTCAAGCTGATGAAGAAAAAGGGCCCATTCGAGTGGACACAGGAGGCCAACCAAGTGTTTCAAGACCTCAAGAGATACCTAACCAGCCCTCCTGAAATGGTGGCACCACGCCCTCTCCGCTAGCGTGGCCCTGGTGGCGGTTCGGGAGGAGCATCATGCCAGGGCGTGGCCTTAGCCGGGGCAGCTCAAGACCAGGAAAACCTCATGAGGGCCACGACAACGGCAACAAGGGATCAAGCTCAGCAGGGCGACGCCCCCGGGGCCGAAGAGGTCCTGCCTAGCGACCATGCGCTCGGGTATCTGTTATCTCAGGAGGCGTCTCAACCTCCGGAAGACGTAGGCCACGTCAGCGTGTCCACCCTCGTCGAGCATCTGGTGTACTTCGTCAGCACAGTGCTCCGGGATGCAAGGGGCATGGTACCCCATGCCTTAAAGCTCTTACTCGCGCTCTTGGTGGCCTCGCGCAAGCTGTGACACTACTTTCAAGGTCACCCCATCAAGGTCGTCTCGGCTTACCCATTGGAAAGGGTGCTTAGGAGCCCCAACTCCGTTGGGAAGGTCGCTGAATGGAACATCGAGCTGCAGGCATTTCAGTTGGAATTCAGCACAACCAGGGTTATCAAGGGAGCCGCACTTGCTGATTTTGTGGTTGAATGGACGGACGCGCCAGAACTCAAGGTGGGTGAGGATTGGTCTCTCTCTCAAGGGAGTGAGGCACCAGATGGCTGGGTCATGTACTTCGATGGCGCCTTCTCGCGGCAGGGCGCGGGGGCTGGTGCAGTGCTTATATCACCCACTCAGGACAAACTCTACTACGCCATACAACTCTGTTTCCAGCAGGGCGAGAAGGTTTCCAACAACATAGCAGAATACGAGGGCCTCATAGCAGGCCTGAGAGCAGTAGCAGCACCGGGGGTGAATCGCCTCATCATCAAGGGTGATTCACAACTCCTTGTCAACTTCCCAAACAAGGTGTATGAGCCGAAGGACGAGCACATGGAAGCATATCTCGTGGAAGTACGCAAGATGGAGAAGCAGTTCTGGAGACTGGAGTTGCAGCATGTGCCCCGCGGCACCAACCAAGAGGCTGACGACATCGCCAAGAGGGAGTCCAAACGCCTGCCCCAGGAGCCTAGCGTTTTCGAGGAACGACTCTTCAAGCCGTCAGTGGCACCACCGCTTTCAAGGACGGCACAACCTTGGGAGGAGCTCCCTCAGCCTCCTGCCTCGGGAGCCCCAGCTTGTGGCCCGACCTCGGGAGCGCGCTTGCTCTTGGCACTGGAGCCTCAGGAGGGATGCTGGACCAAGGAAGCCTGATGCAAGGGACATTGCCAGATAAAGAAGAGGACGCGGAGCGCGTAGCCCGGTAGGCCACCGCCTACTGCATCCAAGACGGTGAGTTATACCGGAAGCGGCCGAACAATGTTTCTCTGCGTTGCATCTCCAAGGAACAGGGGAAGAGCTGCTGGCTGACATACACGATGGAGATTGCGGGCACCACTCGTTGTCACGGACCCTTGTCGGCAAAGCGTTTCGCAGCGGCTTCTATTGGCCTACAGCACTCAACGGCGCGATCGAGCTGGTGAAGTCCCGCGAAGCCTGCCAATTCCATGCCAAGCAGATCCATCAGCCAGCTTAGGGCCTACAGATCATTCCACTCTCATGGTCGTTCGCGGTCTGGGGGCTGGATATCTTGGGCCCATTCCCTCGAGCGCCTGGGGGATACCGCTACCTCTACGTCGCCATCGACAAATTCACCAAGTGGGTGGAGGTGGAAGCCGTCCGCACCATCCCGGCCAGCTCCACGGTCAAGTTCATCAAAGGCCTCGCGAGCCGGTTTGGGGTCCCTAACCGCATCATCACCGACGACGGTTCGCAGTTCACTAGCAATCTCTTCAAGACGTATTGTGCTAACCTTGGAACACAGATCTGTTACACCTTGGTGGCGCACCCCTGGAGCAACGGCCAGGCCGAGCGCGCCAACACGGAGGTCCTGAGGGGCGTCAAGGCCAGGACCTTCAAGAAGAAGTTGGAGGCCTGCGGTAGGGGCTGGCACGACGAGCTCTAGTCTGTGCTCTGGTCCATCCGCACCCCCTCCACCAAGCCAACGGGCGAGACCCCGTTCTTCCTCGTCTATGGAGCAGAAGTAGTTCTCCCTCACAAGGTCAGGCGTCGCTCCGCATGGGTCCTGGCGTTTGATGAGGCGCAGCAGGATGCCGTACCTAGTGCTGGGGGAGGAATACTGCCATGAAGCAATTCTACGGGTGGCAAGATACCAACAGGCGTTGCGGCGGTATCACTGTCGCAGCGTTCGCCCCAGGACGCTCGAGGTAGGTGACCTCGTCCTGAGGCGAGTGCTCTCCAGGGAAGGGCTGCATAAGCTCTCACCCATGTGGGAGGGCCCGTTCAAGGTCGTCCATGTCTCCAGGCCTGGCGCCGCGCGCCTGGAGATCCATGATGGGGTACCCATCCCGAACGCCTGGAACATCCAGCACCTCCGAAAGTTGTACCCATAAAGCATGGCCCGATGCCTATGAAGAAGGCCCAGTGCGTGTGCAGCTCGCCGCCCGTGACACTCTCACGTAATAATGAATGGGGTTGTACACACACCGGAGTCTCAGGAGGCCGCCCTTGGGCCTCTGGGGCTCCCGCCCATGCCCAGTGGCAGCACTTAGCTCTGCACTGGTGAGAAGACTTGAAGAGTAGACTAGGTGCCGGACGCGGCTTTTCATTTGCTTTCTGCAGTTGGCTCGCCCTTTTTTGTTTGAATCTCGATTGAAGTTGTTGCTGGTACCCTTTGCTGGTCATGTTCTGCTGCCTTCTACTTTTGTTTTCTATCTTCAGTTCTTTGACTGACTTGATCTCTCTCACGTGTCTCGCGAGGGGGTTGTACGGGTGCCCTCATGAGTCCCCTCGTGAGCTCTTTTACTCCTGGTTTTTGCGAGGCCCTCTCTCTCGAAGTTCACAACGGGAGCACAACTCTCAGTCCGTGCCCCTCGGGTACCGCGACACGAAGTGCCAGGCCATAACCGGCAGCCCCTGCGGCCAGGGTTCAGAGAATGGTAATCCCCCAACGAGTTGTTTTGCATCTCTTAAGGCGCCTAAAGCGGACACCTCGCGAGGTGGGAACTACTTCAAACGTGCCGAGCTAAGTTGTTCCTGTTGGGGAACGTAGCATAAATTCAAAATTTTCCTACGTGTCACCAAGATCAATCTATGGAGTCATCTAGCAACGAGGGAGGAGTGGATCTACATACCCTTGTAGATCGCGCGCGGAAGCATTCAAGAGAACGGGGTTGATGGAGTTGTACTCGTCGTGATCCAAATCACCGATGATCCTAGCGCCGAACGGACGGCACCTCCGCGTTCAACACACGTACGGAGCAGCAACGTCTCCTCCTTCTTGATCCAGCAAGGGGGAAGGAGAGGTTGATGGAGATCCAACAACACGACGGCGTGGTGGTGGAAGTAGCGGGATTCCAACAGGGCTTCGCCAAGCGCTGCGGGAGGAGGGAGATGTGTCATGGGAGGGAGAGGGAGGCGCCAGGGCTTAGGTTGGGCTGCCCTCCCTTCCCCCCACTATATATAGGGCCAAGGGAGAGGGGGGAGGCGCAGCCTTGGCCCTTCCTCCAAGGAAGGGTGCGGCCAGGGAGGAGTCCCTCCTCCCCAAGGCACCTCGGAGGTGCCTTCCCCCTTTAGGACTCTTCCTCTCCCTTGATTCTTGGCGCATGGGGCTCTTGGGGCTGGTGCCCTTGGCCCATATAGGCCAAGGCGCACCCCCTACAGCCCATGTGGCCCCCCGGGGCAGGTGGCCCCACCCGGTGGACCCCCGGGACCCTTCCGGTGGTCCCGGTACAATACCGGTGACCCCGAAACTTGTCCCGATGGCCGAAATAGCACTTCCTATATATAATTCTTTACCTCCGGACCATTTCGGAACTCCTCGTGACGTCCGGGATCTCATTCGAGACTCCGAACAACTTTCGGGTTACCGCATACTAATATCTCTATAACCCTAGCGTCACCGAACCTTAAGTGTGTAGACCCTACGGGTTCGGGAGACATGCAGACATGACCGAGATGACTCTCCGGTCAATAACCAACAGCGGGATCTAGATACCCATGTTGGCTCCCACATGTTTCACGATGATCTCATCGGATGAACCACGATGTCAAGGACTTAATCAATCCCGTATACAATTCCCTTTGTCTAGCGGTACGATACTTGCCCGAGATTCGATCGTCGGTATCCCGATACCTTGTTCAATCTCATTACCGGCAAGTCTCTTTTACTCGTTTCGTAACACATCATCCTGTGATCAACTCCTTGATCACATTGTGCACATTATGATGATGTCTTACCGAGTGGGCCCAGATATACCTCTCCGTTTACACGGAGTGACAAATCCCAGTCTCGATTCGTGCCAACCCAACAGACACTTTCGAAGATACCCGTAGTGCACCTTTATAGTCACCCAGTTACGTTGTGACGTTTGGTACACCCAAAGCACTCCTACGGTATCCGGGAGTTGCACAATCTCATGGTCTAAGGAAATGATACTTGACATTAGAAAAGCTTTAGCATACGAACGACATCCAATGTCCATGGTCAGGAAACCGTAACCATCTATTGATCAACGAGCTAGTCAACTAGAGGCTTACTAGGGACATGGTGTTGTCTATGTATCCACACATGTATCTGAGTTTCCTATCAATACAATTCTAGCATGGATAATAAACGATTATCATGAACAAGGAAATATAATAATAATCAATTTATTATTGCCTCTAGGGCATATTTCCAACAGTCTCCCACTTGCACTAGAGTCAATAATCTAGTTCACATCGTCATGTGATTAACACTCACAGGTCACATCGCCATGTGACCAACATCCAAAGAGTTTACTAGTGTCACTAAACTAGTTCACATCATCATGTGATTAAGACTCAATGAGTTCTGGGTTTGATCATGTTTTGCTTGTGAGAGAGGTTTTAGTCAACGGGTCTACAACATTCAGATCCGTAAGTACTTCGCAAATTTCTATGTCATCTTGTAGATGCAACTACTACGCTACATTTGGAGCTATTCCAAACAACTGTTCTACTATACGAATCCAGTTTACTATTCAGAATAATCTGGATTAGTGTCAAAGTTTGCATCGGCGTAACCCTTTACGACGAACTCTTTTACCACCTCCATAATCGTGAAAATTCCTTAGTCCACTAGTTACTAAGGATAACTTTGACCGCTGTCTTGTGATCCATTCTTGGATCACTCTTGTACCCCTTGACTGACTCATGGCAAGGCACACTTCAGGTGCGGTACACAGCATAGCATACTGTAGAGAGCCTATGATAAAAGCATAGGGGACGACCTTCGTCCTTCCTCTTTCTTCTGCCGTGGTCGAGCTTTAAGTCTTAACTTCACACCTTACAACTCAGGCAAGAACTCCTTCTTTGACTGATCCATCTTGAACACCTTCAAGATCATATCAAGGTATGTGCTCATTTGAAAGTACCATTAAGAATTTTGATCTATCCTTATAGATCTTGATGCTCAATGTTCAAGTAGCTTAATCCAGGCTTTCCATTGAAAAATACTTTCCAAATAACCCTATATGCTTTCCAGAAATTCTACGTCATTTCTGATCAACAATATGTCAACATATATTTATCAGAAATTCTATAGTGCTCCCACTCACTTCTTTGGAAATACAAGTTTCTCATAAACTTTGTATACACCCAAAACTTTGATCATCTTATCAAAGCATACATTCCAACTCCGAGATGCTTACTCCAGTCCCTAGAAGGATTGCTGGAGCTTTGCATACTTATTAGCATCTTTCAGGATTGACAAAACCTTCCGGTTGTATCACATACAACCTTTCCTCAAGAAAAATCGTCGAGGAAACAATGTTTTGACATCCTATCTGCGAGATTTCATAAATAATGCAGTAATTGCTAATATAATTCCAACAGACTCTTAGCATCGCTACAAGTGAGAAAGTCTCACCGTAGTCAACTCCTTGAACTTGTCGGGAAACATCTTAACGACAAGTCGAGCTTTCTTAATGGTGATACTTACCATCATTGTCCGTCTTCCTTTTAAAATCCATCTGTACTCAACAGCCTTACGACCATCGAGCTGTTCCGCCAAAGTCTACACTTTGTTTTCATACATGGATCCTCTCTCGGATTTTATGGCCTCGAGCCATTTATCGGAATTCGGGCCCACCATCGCTTCTTCATGGCTCGTAGGTTCATTGTTGTCTAGCAACATGACTTCCAAGATAGGATTACGTACCACTCTGAAGTAGTACGCATCCTTGTCATCCCACGAGGTTTGGTAGTGACTTGATATGAAGTTTCATGATCACTATCATAAGCTTCCACTTCAATTGGTGTAGGTGCCACAGGAACAACTTCCTGTGCTCTGCCACACACTAGTTGAAGAGACGGTTCAATAACCTCATCAAGTCTCCACCATCCTCCCACTCAATTCTTTCGAGAGAAACTTTTCCTCGAGAAAGGACCCGATTCTAGAAACAATCCCTTATTGCTTTCGGATCTGAGACAGGAGGTATACCCAACTGTTTTGGGTGTCCTATGAAGATGCATTTATCCGCTTTGGGTTCGAGCTTATCAGCCTGAAACTTTTTCACATAAGCATCGCAACCCCAAACTTTTAAGAAATGACAGCTTAGGTTTCTCTAAACCATAGTTCATACGGTGTCATCTTATCAGAATTACGTGGTGCCCCTTTTAAAGTGAATGTGGTTGTCTTTAATGCCTAACCCATAAACTATCGTGGCAATTCGATAAGAGACATCATGGTATGCATCATATCCAATAGGGTGCAGTTATGATGTTCGGACACACCATCACACTATGGTGTTCCGGGCTGTATTAGTTGTGAAACAATTTCCACAATGTCTTAATTCTATGCCAAACTCGTAATTCAGATATTCATCTCTATGATCATATCATAGATATCTTATCCTCTTGTCACGACGATCTTTCAACTTCACCCTGAAATTACTTGAACCTTTCAATAATTCAGACTCGTGATTCATCAAGTAAATATACTCAATATCTACTCAAATCATCTGTGAAGTAAGAACATAATGATATCCACTACATGCCTCAGCACTCATTGGATTGCACACATCAAAATGTATTACTTCCAACAAGTTGCTTTCTAGTTTCATTTTACTGAAAACGAGGCTTTCAGTCATCTTGCCCATGTGGTATGATTTGCATGTCTCAAGTGATTCAAAATCAAGTGAGTCCAAACGGTCCATTTGCATGGAGTTTCTTCATGCATATACACCAATAGACATGGTTCGCATGTCTCAAAACTTTCAAAAACGAGTGAGCCCAAAGATCCATCAACATGGAGCTTCTTCATGCGTTTTATACCGATATGACTTACGTGGCAGTGCCACAAGTAGGTGGTACTATCATTACTATCTTATATCTTTTGGCATGAACATGTGTATCACTACGATCGAGATTCAATAAACCATTCATTTTAGGTGCAAGACCATTGAAGGTATTATTCAAATAAACAGAGTAACCATTATTCTCCTTAAATGAATAACCGTATTGCGATAGACATAATCCAATCATGTCTATGCTCAACGCAAACACCAATCTCGATGGTAGAGGGAACGTGCGATGCTTGATCATATCAACATTGGAAACACTTCCAACACATATTGTCAGCTCACCTTTAGCTAGTCTCCGCTTATTCCGTAGCTTTTATTTCGAGTTACTAACACTTAGCAACCGAACCGGTATCTAATACCCTGGTGCTACTAGGAGTACTAGTAAAGTACACATCAACACAATGTATATCCAATATACTTCTATCGACCTTGCCAGCCTTCTCATCTACCAAGTATCTAGGGTAATTCTGCTCCAGTGACTGTTCCCCTTATTACAGAAGCACTTAGTCTCGGGTTTGGGTTCAACCTTGGGTCTCTTCACTAGAGCAGCAGCTGAATTGCCGTTTCATGAAGTATCCCTTCTTGCCCTTGCCCTTCTTGAAACTAGTGGTTTCACCAACCATCAACAATTGATGCTCCTTCTTGATTTCTACTTTGGTGTCAAACATCGCAAATATCTCAAGGATCATCATATATGTCCCTGATATATTATAGTTCATCATGAAGCTCTAGCAGCTTGGTGGTAATGACTTCGGAGAAACATCACTATCTCATCTGGAAGATCAACTCCCACTCGATTCAAATGATTGTTGTACTCAGACAATCTGAGCACAAGCTCAACAATTGAGCTTTTCTCCTTAGTTTGCAGGCTAAGAAAATCGTCGGAGGTCTTATACCTCTTGACGTGGGCACGAGCCTGAAATCCCAATTTCAGCCCTCGAAACATCTCATATGTTTCGCGATGTTTCAAAACGTCTTCGGTGCCTCAACTCTAAATCGTTTAACTGAACTATCACGTAGTTATCAAAATGTGTATGTCAGATGTTCGCAACATCCACAGACAACATTCGAGGTTCAGCACACTGAGCGGTGCATTAAGGACATAAGCCTTCTATGAAGCAATGAGGACAATCCTCAGTTTACGGACCTAGTCCGCATAATTGCTACTAACAACTTTCAACTAAATTTTCTCTAGGAACATATTTAAACAGTAGAACTGAAGGGCGAGCTATGACATAATTTGCGAAGACCTTTTGACTATGTTCAGGATAATTAAGTTCATCTTATGAACTCCCACTCAGATAGACATCCCTCTAGTCATCTAAGTGATTACATGATCCGAGTCAACTAGGCCGTGTCCGATCATCACGTGAGACGGACTAGTCAACATCGGTGAACATCTTCATGTTGATCGTATCTACCATACGACTCATGCTCGACCTTTCGGTCTTCTGTGTTCCGAGGCCATGTCTGTACACATGCTAGGCTCGTCAAGTCAACCTAAGTGTTTCGCGTGTGTAAATCTGTCTTACACCCGTTGTATGTGAACGTTTAGAATCTAACACCCGATCATCACGTGGTGCTTTGAAACAACGAACTGTCGCAACAGTGCACAGTTAGGGGGAACACTTTCTTGAAATTATTATGAGGGATCATCTTATTTACTACCGTCGTTCTAAGTAAACAAGATGCATAAACATGATAAACATCACATGCAATCAAATAGTGACATGATATGGCCACCATCACTTTGCTCCTCTTGATCTCCATCTTCGGGGCTCCATGATCATCATCGTCACCGGCATGACACCATGATCTCCATCATCATGGTCTCCATCATCGTGTCTTCATGAAGTTGTCTCGTCAACTATTACTTCTACTACTACAGCTAACGGTTAGCAATAAAGTAAAGTAATTACATGACGTTTATGTTGACACGCAGGTCATAAATAAATTAAGACAACTCCTATGGCTCCTGCCGGTTGTCATACTCATCGACATGCAAGTCGTGATTCCTATTACAAGAACATGATCAATCTCATACATCACATATATCATTCATCACATCCTTTTGGCCATATCACATCACATAGCATACCCTGCAAAAACAAGTTAGACGTCCTCTAATTGTTGTTTGCATGTTTTACGTGGCTGCTATGGGTTTCTAGCAAGAACGTTTCTTACCTACGCAAAAACCACAACGTGATATGACAATTGCTATTTACCCTTCATAAGGACCCTTTTCATCGAATCCGATCCGACTAAAGTGGGAGAGACAGGCACCCGCTAGCCACCTTATGCAACTAGTGCATGTCAGTCGGTGGAACCAGTCTCACGTAAGAGTACGTGTAAGGTCGGTCCGGGCCGCTTCATCCCACGATGCCGCCGAATCAAGATAAGACTAGTAACGGCAAGCATATTGAACAAAATCTACACCCACAACTACTTTGTGTTCTACTCGTGCATAGAAACTACGCATAGACCTAGCTCATGATGCGACTGTTGGGGAACGTAGCATAAATTCAAAATTTTCCTACGTGTCACCAAGATCAATCTATGGAGTCATCTAGCAACGAGGGAGGAGTGGATCTACATACCCTTGTAGATCGCGCGCGGAAGCATTCAAGAGAACGGGGTTGATGGAGTTGTACTCGTCGTGATCCAAATCACCGATGATCCTAGCGCTGAATGGACGGCACCTCCGCGTTCAACACACGTACGGAGCAGCGACGTCTCCTCCTTCTTGATCCAGCAAGGGGGAAGGAGAGGTTGATGGAGATCCAACAACACGACGGCGTGGTGGTGGAAGTACCGGGATTCCAACAGGGCTTCGCCAAGAGCTGCGGGAGGAGGGAGATGTGTCATGGGAGGGAGAGGGAGGCGCCAGGGCTTAGGTTGGGCTGCCCTCCCTTCCCCCCACTATATACAGGGCCAAGGGAGAGGGGGGAGGTGCAGCCTTGGCCCTTCCTCCAAGGAAGGGTGCGGCCAGGGAGGAGTCCCTCCTCCCCAAGGCACCTCGGAGGTGTCTTCCCCCTTTAGGACTCTTCCTCTCCCTTGATTCTTGGCGCATGGGCCTCTTGGGGCTGGTGCCCTTGGCCCATATAGGCCAAGGCGCACCCCCTACAGCCCATGTGGCCCCCCGGGGCAGGTGGCCCCACCCGGTGGACCCCCGGGACCCTTCCGGTGGTCCCGGTACAATACCGGTGACCCCGAAACTTGTCCCGATGGCCGAAATAGCACTTCCTATATATAATTCTTTACCTCCGGACCATTCCGGAACTCCTCGTGACGTCCGGGATCTCATCCGGGACTCCGAACAACTTTCGGGTTACCGCATACTAATATCTCTATAACCCTAGCGTCACCGAACCTTAAGTGTGTAGACCCTACGGGTTCGGGAGACATGCAGACATGACCGAGATGACTCTCCGGTCAATAACCAACAGCGGGATCTGGATACCCATGTTGGCTCCCACATGTTCCACGATGATCTCATCGGATGAACCACGATGTCAAGGACTTAATCAATCCCGTATACAATTCCTTTTGTCTAGCGGTATGATACTTGCCCGAGATTCGATCGTCGGTATCCCGATACCTTGTTCAATCTCGTTACCGGCAAGTCTCTTTTACTCGTTCCGTAACACATCATCCCGTGATCAACTCCTTGATCACATTGTGCACATTATGATGATGTCCTACCGAGTGGGCCCAGAGATACCTCTCCGTTTACACGGAGTGACAAATCCCAGTCTCGATTCGTGCCAACCCAACAGACACTTTCGGAGATACCCGTAGTGCACCTTTATAGTCACCCAGTTACATTGTGACGTTTGGTACACCCAAAGCACTCCTACGGTATCCGGGAGTTGCACAATCTCATGGTCTAAGGAAATGATACTTGACATTAGAAAAGCTTTAGCATACGAACTACATGATCTTGTGCTAGGCTTAGGATTGGGTCTTGTCCATCACATCATTCTCCTAATGATGTGATCCCGTTATCAACGACATCCAATGTCCATGGTCAGGAAACCGTAACCATCTATTGATCAACGAGCTAGTCAACTAGAGGCTTACTAGGGACATGGTGTTGTCTATGTATCCACACATGTATCTGAGTTTCCTATCAATACAATTCTAGCATGGATAATAAACGATTATCATGAACAAGGAAATATAATAATAATCAATTTATTATTGCCTCCAGGGCATATTTCCAACAGTTCCTACACGCCAATGTACAACAACGACGCAATAACACAGCACAGGAACAATAAATGCAGCATGTTAACTAGGAAATCATAATTTGTTGCACGCCCCCACGGGGCCCCATACTTGTCTATCTTAAATGCAGGAAGGAAGGAAAACAGAACAAAAGCAGCACGCGCCCTATAGTAGCTCGCGGGGGGGGGGGGGGGGACCCAACAGCGGCCCCCTAAGTTTAGTCGGACTTTGCCTCACGCTTCACCGGAGCACGACGACGGGATGACCCGTTGCGGCCCTCGAGGCGGGTGCGACAGGTGATCGCGGCCTCCGCTGGAGGAGCTGTCGCCGGAGGAAGAGCCGCCGTAGCTTGACGAGCCGCGGTCGCCGACGGGAGCGAGTTCGCCTTCGCCCACATCACGACCATCGCCGAGGCTGAGCACCTCGTCGCCGTCGTTGTCTTCAGGACAACACCTAAGACGGCGGCCGTCCTCACCAAATACCCTCACGTAGAGGGTCGCGTTGCCGTCGTACTTGAAGTGAAGGGTGCACCGCCTGCCCAGACCCCGTGCGCGGGCGAACGTCTGCCAGCCTCGGGCCAAGGCCGTGTTGCCAGCAATGGAGACCTCCACCGCAACCCAGGAGGCCCTGCTGCAGCAGCCGTCCGCCTGGAACCAGAGCCCGCCAGGGCCAGCGGCCGGCAACTCATCGGCAAAGAAGCATGGGAGCTGAAGCCAGTTGTCGGACGGATCTTCCGACCACACGACAAACTCCGGCAGCACCTCCGCCGAGTGGAAGCGCGGCTGGGGGGGGCGCAGCCACGACACGCCTTCCCCCACCACATGAAGGGCCACCGCCGCGACCACAGGGAACCACGGCGGGGGTCGCGGAGTGCATACGAGGGAGACCGCGTCCATGCTTGGGCGGGGGAGAGGCAGGCCCCTCCTAGCGAGCCTTCCCTTCTTCGCGGCCGAAAACCTCTTCCCAGGCGCCATTGGGGACGCTACAAGCAACGGAGCGAGGGAGGAGAAGCGAGCGGAATGGGAAGAGATGGGCGACGGGGGCTCTCCCCCCTCCTCATTTATAGCCCAAGGGAGGCCAACCGGCGGCCTCCATGATCACAAGTAATGATAACCCTTTTTGCATGTAGCAGAGACTCGTCAAGTCGGGCAGTTGCCGAGGCAGCATGGGGAAGCGGAGACGCCCACATCCAATCAGTCGCCACGCGTTGACCAAGGCCGCATGCTTTGGGGGCCCGCGGGCGCTCCGCACTTGCCCTTTGGCTTTGCCGCTAAGCCAAGTCCGAGCGCGCCTTAGGCCCGGGGGCTAATGTCGGCGTTCTGGGAACGAGGGTACCCAGACTTGCCTGTCTGCGGCCCATAGCGTGGCTCCACCAGTGGCCCAGTATGGCCCGTCTTCATCGGCTGATGCTCAAGACCCTGGCGAGGGGCCAAGCCTCGCGGGGCGGACGACACAAGGCCTCGTCAGGAGCAGCCTCACCAGGCAGGCTCGTGAGGGTCGGAGAGATCAAGGCAAGGGGTGTTGGAAATATGCCCTAGAGGCAATAATAAAATGATTATTATATTTCCTTGTTCATGATAATTGTCTCTTATTCATGCTATAATTATGTTATTCGGAAATCATAATACATGTGTGAATACATAGACCACAACATGTCCCTAGTGAGCCTCTAGTTGACTAGCTCGTTGATCAACAGATGTTCATGGTTTCCTGACTATGGACATTGGATGTCATTGACGACGGGATCACATCATTAGCAGAATGATGTGATGGACAAGACCCAATCCTAAGCATAGCACAAGATCGTGTAGTTCGTTTGCTAGAGCTTTTCCAATGTCAAGTATCATTTCTTTAGACCATGAGATCGTGTAACTCCCAGATGCCGTAGGAGTGCTTTGGGTGTACCAAACGTCACAACGTAACTGGGTGACTATAAAGGTATACTACAGGTATCCCCGAAAGTATCTGTTGGGTTGACACGGATCGAGACTAGGATTTGTCACTCCGTATGACGGAGAGGTATCTCTGGGCCCACTCGATAATGCATCATCATAATGAGCTCAATCTGACCAAATGTTTGGTCACGGGATCATGCATTACAGTACGAGTAAAGTGACTTGCCAGTAACGAGATTAAACGAGGTATTGGGATACCGATGATCGAATCTCGGGCAAGTAACGTACCGATTGACAAAGGGAATTGTATACGGGATTACCTGAATCCTCGACATCGTGGTTCATTTGATGAGATCATCATGGAACACGTGGGAGCCAACATGGGTATCCAGATCCCGCTGTTGGTTATTGGCCGGAGAGCTGTCTCGGTCATGTCTGCATGATTCCCGAACCCGTAGGGTCTACACACTTAAGGTTCGGTGATGCTAGGGTTGTAGAGATATTAGTATGCAGTAACCCGAAAGTTGTTCGGAGTCCCGGATGAGATCCCGTACGTCACGAGGAGTTCCGGAATGGTCCGGAGGTGAAGAATTGTATATAGGAAGTCCTGTTTCGGCCACCGGGAAAGTTTCGGGGGTCACCACTATTGTACCGGGACCACCGGAAGGGTCCCGGAGGTCCACCGGGTGGGGCCACCTATCCCGGAGGGCCCCGTGGGCTGAAGAGGGAAGGGAACCAGGGGCTGGTGCACCCCCCTTGGGCCTCCCCCTGCGCCTAGGGTGGGGGGCGCCCCACTTGGCTTTGGGGGCAAGTTCCCCCCCTTGGCCGCCCCCCCTTGAGATAGGATCTCTAGGGGGCCGGCGCACCCCCTAGGGCCCCTATATAAAGGGGGGAGGGAGGGCATGTTGGAAATATTCTCTAGAGGCAATAATAAAAGGATTGTTATTATATTTCCTTGTTCGTGATAATTGTCTTTTATTCATGCTATAATTGTATTATCCAGAAATCGTAATACACGTGTGAATACATAGACCACAACGTGTCCCTAGTGAGCCTCTAGTTGACTAGCTCGTTGATCAACAGATAGTCATGGTTTCCTGACTATGGACATTGGATGTCATTGATAACGGGATCACATCATTAGGAGAATGATGTGATGGACAAGACCCAATCCTAAGCATAGCACAAGATCGTGTAGTTCGTTTTGCTAGAGCTTTTCCAATGTCAAGTATCTTTTCCTTAGACCATGAGATCGTGTAACTCCCGGATACCGTAGGAGTGCTTTGGGTGTACCAAACGTCACAACGTAATTGGGTGACTATAAAGGTATGCTACGGGTATCTCCGAAAGTGTCTGTTGGGTTGACACGGATCGAGACTGGGATTTGTCACTCCGTATGACGAAGAGATATCACTGGGCCCACTCGGTAATGCATCATCATAATGAGCTCAAAGTGACCAAGTGTCTGGTCACGGGATCATGCATTATGGTACGAGTAAAGTGACTTGCCGGTAACGAGATTGAACAAGGTATTGGGATACTGACGATCGAATCTCGGGCAAGTAAAATACCGATTGACAAAGGGAATTGTATACGGGGTTGCTTGAATCCTCGACATCGTGGTTCATCTGATGAGATCATCGAGGAGCATGTGGGAGCCAACATGGGTATCCAGATCCCGCTGTTGGTTATTGACCGGAGAGCCGTCTCGGTCATGTCTGCGTGTCTCCCGAACCCGTAGGGTCTACACACTTAAGGTTCGGTGACGCTAGGGTTGTAAAGATATTAGTATGCAGCAAACCGAAAGTTGTTCGGAGTCCCGGATGAGATCCCGGACGTCACGAGGAGTTCCGGAATGGTCCGGAGGTAAAGAATTATATATGGGAAGTCGAGTTTCGGCCATCGGGAAAGTTTCGGGGTTCATCGGTATTTTACCGGGACCACCGGAAGGGTCCCAGGGGGTCCACCGGGTGGGGCCACCTATCCCGGAGGGCCCCATGGGCTGAAGTGAGAGGGGAACCAGCCACTGGTGGGCTGGTGCGCCCCCCCCCCCCCGGGCCCCCCTCTGCGCCTAGGGTTGGGAACCCTAGGGGAGGGGGCGCCTCCACTTGCCTTGGGGGGCAAGTTTCCCCCCTTGGCCGGCGCCCCTCTAGGAGATCCCATCTCCTAGGGCCGGCGCCCCCCTGGGGTCCCTATATAAAGAGGGGGTGGGAGGGCAGCCGCACCCTGACACCTGGCGCCTCCCTTCCCTCCTTGCTACACCTCTCCCTCCCGTAGTCGCTTGGCGAAGCCCTGCCGGATCCCTGCTGCATCCACCACCACGCTGTCGTGCTGTTGGATCTTCATCAACCTCTCCTTCCCCTTGCTGGATCAAGAAGGAGGAGATGTCACACTGACCGTACGTGTGTTAAACGCGGAGGTGCCGTCCGTTCGGCGCTAGGATCTCCGGTGATTTGGATCACGACGAGTACGACTCCCTCAACCCCGTTCTCTTGAATGCTTCCGCTCGCGATCAACAAGGGTATGTAGATGCACTCCTCTCTCTCGTTGCTAGATGAACTCATAGATTGATCTTGGTGAACATAGATTTTTTTTATTTTATGCAACGTTCCCCAAAAGTGGCATCATGAACTAGGTCTATGCGTAGTTCTCTATTGCACGAGTAGAACACAAATCTGTTGTGGGCGTAGATGTTGTCAACTTTCTTGCCACTACTAGTCTTATTTTGCTTCAGCGGTATTGTGGGATGAAGCGGCCCGGACCGACCTTACACGTACGCTTACGTGAGACAGGTTCCACCGACTGACATGCACTAGTTGCATAAGGTGGCTAGCGGGTGTCTGTCCCTCCCACTTTAGTTGGAGCGTATTCGATGAAAAGGGTCCTTATGAAGGGTAAATAGAAGTTGAAAAATCACGTTGTGGTTATTTGTAGGTAAGAAAACATTCTTGCTAGAACCCTATTGCAGCCACGTAAAAGATGCAACAACAATTAGAGGACGTCTAACTTGTTTTTGCAGCAATTGCTTTGTGATGTGATATGGCCAAAAGTTGTGATGAATGATGAATGATATATTGTGATGTATGAGATCATGTTCTTGTAATAGGAATCACGACTTGCATGTCGATGAGTATGACAACCGGCAGGAGCCATAGGAGTTGTCTTAATTATTGTATGACCTGCGTGTCAATGATTTAACGCCATGTAATTACTTTACTTTATTGCTAAACCGTTAGCCATAGTAGTAGAAGTAATAGTTGGCGAGCAACTTCATAGAGACACGATGATGGAGATCATGGTGTCATGCCGGTGACGAAGATGATCATGGAGCCCCGAAGATGGAGATCAAAGGAGCTATATGATATTGGCCATATCATGTCACTACTATTTAATTGCATGTGATGTTTATTATGTTTATGCATCTTGTTTACTTAGAACGACGGTAGTAAATAAGATGATCCCTTATAATAATTTCAAGAAAGTGTTCCCCCTAACTGTGCGCCGTTGCTAAAGTTCGTCGTTTCGAAGCACCACGTGATGATCGGGTGTGATAGATTTCTACGTTCACATACAACGGGTGTAAGACAGTTTTACACATGCAAAACACTTAGGTTAACTTGACGAGCCTAGCATGTACAGACATGGCCTCGGAACACAGAGACCGAAAGGTCGAACATGACTCGTATGGAAGATACGATCAACATGGAGATGTTCACCGATGATGACTAGTCTGTCTCACGTGATGATCGGACACAGCCTAGTCGACTCGGATCATGTAACACTTAGATGCTAGAGGGATGTCTAATCTGAGTGGGAGTTCATTAAATAATTTGATTATATGAACTTAATTATCATGAACTTAGTCTAAAATCTTTGCAAAAATATCTTGTAGATCAAATGGCCAACGCTCATGTCAACATGAACTTCAACGCGTTCCTAGAGAAAACCAAGCTGAAATATGATGGCAGCAACTATACGGACTGGGTCCGAAACCTGAGGATCATCCTCATAGCTGCCAAGAAAGCATATGTCCTAGAAGGACCGCTAGGTGAAGCACCCATCCCAGAGAACCAAGACGTTATGAACGCTTGGCAGTCACGTGCTGATGATTACTCCCTCGTTCAGTGCGGCATGCTTTACAGCTTAGAACCGGGGCTCCAAAAGCGTTTTGAGCAACACGGAGCATATGAGATGTTCGAGGAGCTGGAAATGGTTTTTCAAGCTCACGCCCGGGTCGAGAGAAATGAAGTCTCCGACAAGTTCTATAGTTGTAAGATGGAGGAAAATAGTTCTATCAGTGAGCACATACTCAAAATGTCTGGGTTGCACAACCGCCTGTCCCAGCTGGACATTAACCTCCCGGACGAGGCGGTCATTGACAGAATCCTTCAGTCGCTCCCACCGAGCTACAAGAGCTTTGTGATGAACTACAACATGCAGGGGATGGTGAAAACTATTCCTGAAGTATTTTCAATGCTGAAGTCAGCAGAGGTAGAAATCAAGAAAGAACATCAAGTGTTGATGGTCAATAAAACCACTAAGTTCAAGAAGGGCAAGTGTAAGAAGAACTTCAATAAGGACGCAAGGATGTTGCCGTGCCTGGTAAGCCAGTTGCCGGGAAGAAGTCAAAGAATGGACCCAAGCCTGAGACTGAGTGCTTTTATTGCAAAGGGAAGGGTCACTAGAAGCGGAACTGCCCCAAATACTTAGCGGACAAGAAGGCCGGCAACACTAAAGGTATATGTGATATACATGTAATTGATGTGTACCTTACCAGCACTCGTAGTAACTCCTGGGTATTTGATACTGGTGCCGTTGCTCATATTTGTAACTCGCAGCAGGAGTTGCAAAATAAGCGGAGACTGGCGAAGGACGAGGTGACGGTGCGCGTCGGGAATGGTTCCAAGGTCGATGTGATCGCCGTCGGCACGCTACCTCTACATTTACCCACGGGATTAGTTTTAAACCTCAATAATTGTTATTTAGTGCCAAGTTTGAGCATGAACATTGTATCTGGATCTCGTTTAATACAAGATGGCTACTCAATTAAATCTGAGAATAATGGTTGTTCTATTTATATGAGAGATATGTTTTATGGTCATGCCCCGATGGTCAATGGTTTATTCTTAATGAATCTCGAACGTAATGTTACACATATTCATAATGTGAATACCAAAAGATGTAAAGTTGCTAAGGATAGTCCCACATACTTGTGGCACTGCCGCCCTGGTCACATTGGTGTCAAGCGCATGAAGAAGCTCCATGCTGATGGACTTTTAGAGTCTCTCGATTATGAATCATTTGACACATGCGAACCATGCCTCGTGGGCAAAATGACCAAGACTCCGTTCTTCGGAACAATGGAGCGAGCAACTAACTTATTGGAAATCATACATACTGATGTGTGTGGTCCAATGAGAGTTGAGGCTCGCGGAGGATATCGTTATGTTCTCACTCTCACTGATGACTTAAGTAGATATGGGTATGTCTACTTGATGAAACACAAGTCTGAGACCTTTGAAAAGTTCAAGGAATTTCAGAATGAGGTAGAGAATCAACGTGACCTAAAGATAAAGTTCTTACGATCAGATCGTGGAGGAGAATATTTAAGTCACGAATTTGGTACGCACTTAAGGAAATGTGGAATCGTTTCACAACTCACGCCGCCTGGAACACCTTAGCGTAACGGTGTGTCCAAACGCCGTAATCGCACTCTATTGGATATGGTGTGATCTATCATGTCTCTTACCGATTTACCGCTATCATTTTGGGGATACGCTCTAGAGACAGCTACATTCACTTTAAATAGGGCACCGTCTAAATCCGTTGAGACGACACCGTATGAATTATGGTTTGGGAAGAAACCTAAGCTGTCGTTTCTAAAAGTTTGGGGATGCAATGCTTATGTCAAGAAATTTCAACCTGAAAAGCTCGAACCCAAGTCGAAACAATGCGTCTTCATAGGATACCCCAAGGAAACCATTGGGTATACCTTCTACCTTAGATCCGAAGGCAAGATCTTTGTTGCCAAGAACGGATCCTTTCTGGAAAAAGCGTTTATCTCGAAAGGAGTAAGTGGGAGGAAAGTAGAACTCGATGAAGTACCACCTCTTGAACCGGAAAGTAGTGCAGCTCAAGAAAATGTTCCTGTGGTGCCTACACCGACTGGAGAGGAAATTAATGATGATGATCAAGGTACTTCGGATCAAGTTGCTACTGAACTTCGTAGGTCCACAAGGACACGTTCCACACCAGAGTGGTATGGCAACCCTGTCCTGGAAATCATGTTGTTAGACAACGGTGAACCTTCGAACTATGAAGAAGCGATGGCGGGCCCAGATTCCAACAAATGGCTTGAAGCCATGCAATCCGAGATAGAATCCATGTATGAAAACAAAGTATGGACTTTGACAGACTTGCCCGATGATCGGTGAGCGATAGAAAACAAATGGATCTTTAAGAAGAAGACGGACGCGGATGGTAATGTTACCATCTATAAAGCTCAACTTGTCGCTAAGGGTTATCGGCAAGTTCAAGGGGTTGACTACGACGAAACTTTCTCTCCGTAGCGAAGCTGAAGTCCGTCCGAATCATGTTAGCAATTGCCGCATACTATGATTATGAGATATGGCGGATGGACATCAAAACGGCATTCCTTAACGGCTATCTTAAGGAAGAACTGTATATGATGCAGCCGGAAGGTTTTGTCGATCCTAAGAATGCTAACAAGGTATGCAAGCTCCAGCGATCCATTTATGGGCTGGTGCAAGCATCTCGGAGTTGGAACATTCGCTTTGATGAGATGATCAAAGCGTTTGGGTTTATGCAGACTTATGGAGAAGCATGCGTTTACAAGAAAGTGAGTGGGAGCTCTGTAGCATTTCTCATATTATATGTAGATGACATACTTTTGATGGGAAATGATACAGAACTCTTGGACAACATTAAGGCCTACTTGAATAAGTGTTTTTCAATGAAGAACCTTGGAGGAACTGCTTACATATTAGGCATCAAGATCTATAGGGATAGATCAAGACGCCTCATAGGTCTTTCACAAAGCACATACCTTGATAAGATATTGAATAAGTTCAATATGGATCAGTCCAAGAAAGGGTTCTTGCCTGTATTGCAAGGTGTGAGATTGAGCTCGGCTCAATGCCCGACCACGGCAGAAGATAAAGAAGAGATGAGTGTCATCCCCTATGCCTCAGCCATAGGATCTATTATGTATGCCATGCTGTGTACCAGACCTGATGTAATCCTTGCCGTAAGTTTGGTAGGAAGGTACCAAAGTAATCCCGGCAAGAACACTGGACAGTGGTCAAGAATATCCTAAAGTACCTGAAAAGGACAAAGGACATGTTTCTCGTTTATGGAGGTGACGAAGAGCTCGTCGTAAAGGGTTACGTCGACGCTAGCTTCGACACGGATCTGGATGACTCTAAGTCACAAACCGGATACGTGTATATGTTGAATCGTGGAGCAGTGAGCTGGTGCAGTTGCAAGTAGAACGTCGTGGCGGGATCTACATGTGAAGCGGAGTACATGGCAGCCTCGGAGGCAGCGCATGAAGCAATATGGATGAAGGAGTTCATCACCGACCTAGGAGTCATACCCAATGCGTCGGGGCCAATCACTCTCTTCTGTGACAACACTGGAGCTATTGCCCTTGCCAAGGAACCCAGGTTTCACAAGAAGACCAGGCACATCAAGTGTCGTTTCAACTCCATCCGTGAAAATGTTCAAGATGGAGACATAGATATTTGTAAAATACATACGGATCTCAATGTCGCAGACCCGTTGACTAAACCTCTTCTGCGAGCAAAACATGATCAACACCAGAACTCTATGGGTGTTCGATTCATCACAATGTAACTAGATTATTGACTCTAGTGCAAGTGGGAGACTGTTGGAAATATGGCCTAGAGGCAATAATAAAAGGATTATTATTATATTTCCTTGTTCGTGATAATTGTCTTTTATTCATGCTATAATTGTATTATCCGGAAATCGTAGTACACGTGTGAATACATAGACCACAACGTGTCCCTAGTGAGCCTCTAGTTGACTAGCTCGTTGATCAACAGATAGTCATGGTTTCCTGACTATGGACATTGGATGTCATTGATAATGGGATCACATCATCAGGAGAATGATGTGATGGACAATACCCAATCCTAAGCATAACACAAGATCGTGTAGTTCGTTTTGCTAGAGCTTTTCCAATGTCAAGTATCTTTTCCTTAGACCATGAGATCGTGTAACTCCCGGATACCATAGGAGTGCTTTGGGTGTACCAAACGTCACAACGTAACTGGGTGACTATAAAGGTATGCTACGGGTATCTCCGAAAGTGTCTGTTGGGTTGACACGGATCGAGACTGGGATTTATCACTCCGTATGACGAAGAGGTATCTCTGGGCCCACTCGGTAATGCATCATCATAATGAGCTCAATGTGACCAAGTGTCTGGTCACGGGATCATGCATTACGGTACGAGTAAAGTGACTTGCCGGTAACGAGATTGAACAAGGTATTGGGATACCGACGATCGAATCTCGGGCAAGTAAAATACCGATTGACAAAGGGAATTGTATACGGGGTTCATCCGATGAGATCATCGAGGAGCATGTGGGAGCCAACATGGGTATCCAGATCCCACTGTTAGTTATTGACCGGAGAGCCGTCTCGGTCATGTCTGCGTGTCTCCCGAACCCGTAGGGTCTACACACTTAAGGTTCGGTGACGCTTGGGTTGTAAAGATATTAGTATGCAGCAAACTGAAAGTTGTTCAGAGTCCCGGATGAGATACCGGACGTCACGAGGAGTTCCGGAATGGTCCGGAGGTAAAGAATTATATATGGGAAGTCAAGTTTCGGCCATCGGGAAAGTTTCGGGGTTCACCGGTATTTTACCGGGACCACCGAAAGGGTCCCGGGGGGTCCACCGGGTGGGGCCACCTATCCCGGAGGGCCCCATGGGCTAAAGTGGGAGGGGAACCATCCCCTGATGGGCTGGTGCGCCCTCCCTGGGCCCCCCTCTGCGCCTAGGGTTGGGAACCCTAGGGGAGGGGGCGCCTCCACTTGCCTTGGGGGGCAAGTTTCCCCCCTTGGCTGCCGCCCCCCTAGGAGATCCCATCTCCTAGGGCCGACACCCCCCTGGGGTCCCTATATAAAGAGGGTGGGTGGGAGGGCAGCCGCACCCTGACACCTGGCGCCTCCCTTCCCCCCTTGCTACACCTCTCCCTCCCGTAGTCGCTTGGTGAAGCCCTGCCGGATCCCAGCTGCATCCACCACCACACCGTCGTGCTGCTGGATCTTCATCAACCTCTCCTTCCCCCTTGCTGGATCAAGAAGGAGGATACGTCACGCTGACCGTACATGTGTTGAACGCGGAGGTGCCGTCCGTTCGACGCTAGGATATCCGGTGATTTGGATCACGACGAGTACGACTCCCTCAACCCCGTTCTCTTGAACGCTTCCGCTCGCGATCTACAAGGGTATGTAGATGCACTCCTCTCTCTCGTTGCTAGATGAACTCATAGATTGATCTTGGTGAACGTAGAATTTTTTTTATTTTATGCAACGTTCCCCAACAGGGCAGCCACACCCTAGTCCCTGGCGCCTCCCTCTCCCCCCGTACCACCTCTCCCTCTCGCTGAGCTTGGCAAAGCCCTGCCGAGATCACTGCTACTTCCACCACCACGCCGTTGTGCTGCTGGATCTCCATCAACCTCTCCTTGTTGGAAATATGCCCTAGAGGCAATAATAAAAGTGTTATTATTATATTGCTTTGTTCATGATAATAGTCTTTTATTCATGCTATAACTGTATTATCCGAAAATCGTAATACACGTGTGAATACATAGACCACAATATGTCCCTAGTGAGCCTCTAGTTGACTAGCTCGTTGTGATCAATAGATAGTCATGGTTTCCTGGCTATGGACATTGGATGTCGTTGATAACGGGATCACATCATTAGGAGAATGATGTGATGGACAAGACCCAATCCTAAGCATAGCACAAAGGTCGGTTAGTCCGTTTGCTAGAGCTTTTCCAATGTCAAGTATCTCTTCCTTAGACCATGAGATCGTGTAACTCCCGGATACCATAAGAGTGCTTTGGGTGTACCAAACGTCACAACGTAACTGGGTGATTATAAAGGTGCACTACAGGTATCTCCGAAAGTGTCTGTTGGGTTGACACGGATCGAGACTGGGATTTGTCACTCCGTATGACGGAGAGGTATCTCTGGGCCCACTCGGTAATGCATCATCATAATGAGCTCAAGGTGACCAAGTGTTTGGTCACGGGATCATGCATTACGGTACGAGTAAAGTGACTTGCCGGTAACGAGACTGAACAAGGTATTGGGATACCGACGATCGGGTCTCGGGCAAGTAACGTACCGATTGACAAAAGGAATTGTATACGGGGTTTGATCGAATCCTCGACATCGTGGTTCATCCGATGACATCATCGAGGAGCATGTGGGAGCCAACATGGGTATCCAGATCCCGCTGTTGGTTATTGACCGGAGAGTCTCGGTCATGTCTGCATGTCTCCCGAACCCGTAGGGTCTACACACTTAAGGTTCGGTGACGCTAGGGTTATCAGGAAGACAAGTATGTGATTACCGAATGTTGTTCGGAGTCCCGGATGAGATCCCGGACGTCACGAGGAGTCCCGGAATGGTCCAGAGGTAAAGTTTTATATATGGGAAGTTGTTAAACGGGCACCGGAAAGTTTCGGGGTCATACCGGTATTGTACCGGGACCACCGGAAAGGTTCCGGGGGTCCACCGGGAGGGACCACCCCTCCCGGGGGGCCACTTGGGCTGCATAGGGATAGCAGCCAGCCCCTAGTGGGCTTGGCGCCCCCCCCCTTGGGCCCATGCGCCTAGGGTTGGGGGGGAAACCCTAAAGGCGGCGCACCCCCCTTGCTTGGGGGGCAAGCCCCCCACCCTTTGGCCGCCGCCCCCTCTAGGGTTTCCCCTAGAGGGCCGGCCCCCTTGCCCCTCTCCTCCTATATATAGAGGGGTGAGGGGAGGGCTGCTGTACACGACAACTCAAGGCGCAGCCCCTCCCCTCCCCAACACCTCTCCTCCTCCGTACGTGCTCGGCGAAGCTCTGTCGGAATACTGCTGCACCAACTGCACCACGCCGTCGTGCTGCCCTTGGAGCTGCCTTCCTCAACCTCTCCTTCCTCCTTGCTGGATCAAGACGGAGGAGACGTCGACCGTCCCGTACGTGTGTTGAACGTGGAGGTGCTGTCCGTTCAGCACTTGGTCATCGGTGATCCGAATCACGACGAGTACGACTCCATCATCACCATCCCCTTGAACGCTTCCGCACTCGATCTACAAGTGGTATGTAGATGCAAACTCTTCCCCTTGACTCGTTGCTTAGATGAACTCATAGATGGATCTTGGTGAAACCGTAGGAAATTTTTAATTTTCTGCAACGTTCCCCAACAGTGGCATCATGAGCTAGGTCTATGCGTAGTTCTCTTTGCACGAGTAGAACACAATTTTGTTGTGGGCGTGGATCTTGTCAACTTACTTGCCACTACTAGTCTTTTCTTGCTTCAACGGCATTGTGGGATGAAGCGGCCCGGACCAACCTTACACGTACGCTTACGTGAGACCGGTTCCACCGATTGACATGCACTAGTTGCATAAGGTGGCTGGCGGGTGTCTGTCTCTCCCACTTTAGTTGGAGCGGATTCGATGAAAAGGGTCCTTATGAAGGGTAAATAGAAGTTGACAAAATCACGTTGTGGTTATTCGTAGGTAAGAAAACGTTCTTGCTAGAACCCAATTGCAGCCACGTAAAAGATGCAACAACAATTAGAGGACGTCTAACTTGTTTTTGCAGCGATTGATCATGTGATGTGATATGGCCAGAAGTTGTGATGAATGATGAATTGTGATGTATGAGATCATGTTCTTTGTAATAGGATTCACGACTTGCATGTCGATGAGTATGACAACCGGCAGGAGCCATAGGAGTTGTCTTTATTTTTGTATGACCTGCGTGTCATTGAAGAACGCCATGTAAACTACTTTACTTTATTGCTAAACGCGTTAGTCATAGAAGTAGAAGTAGTCGTTGGCGTGACAACTTCATGAAGACACGATGATGGAGATCATGATGATGGAGATCATGGTGTCATGCCGGTGACAAGATGATCATGGAGCCCCGAAGATGAAGATCAAAGGAGCTATATGATATTGGCCATATCATGTCACTACTTTATATAATTGCATGTGATGTTTATTATGTTTTATGCATCTTGTTTACTTAGGACGACGGTAGTAAATAAGATGATCCCTTACAACAATTTCAAGAAGTGTTCTCCCCTAACTGTGCACCGTTGCTAAAGTTCGTCGCTTCTAAGCACCACGTGATGATCGGGTGTGATGGATTCTTACGTTCACATACAACGGGTGTAAGACAGTTTTACACAGCAAAAACACTTAGGGTTAACTTGACGAGCCTAGCATGTACAGACATGGCCTCGGAACACGGAGACCGAAAGGTCGAACACGAGTCGTATGGAAGATACGATCAACATGAGAATGTTCACCGACGATGACTAGTCCGTCTCACGTGATGATCGGACACGGGCTAGTCGACTCGGATCGTGTAACACTTAGATGACTAGAGGGATGTCTAATCTGAGTGGGAGTTCATAATTTGATTAGAACTTAATTATCATGAACTTAGTCTAAAACCTTTGCAAATATGTCTTGTAGATCAAATGGCCAACGCTCATGTCAACATGAACTTCAACGCGTTCCTAGAGAAAACCAAGCTGAAAGATGATGGCAGCAACTATACGGACTGGGTCCGGAACCTGAGGATCATCCTCATAGCTGCCAGGAAACAATATGTCCTAGAAGGACCGCTAGGTGACGCTCCCGTCCCAGAGAACCAAGACATTATGAATGCTTGGCAGTCTCGTGCTGATGATTACTCCCTCGTTCAGTGCGGCATGCTTTACAGCTTAGAACCGGGGCTCCAAAAGCGTTTTGAGCATCACGGAGCATATGAGATGTTCGAGGAGCTGAAACTAGTTTTCCAAGCTCACGCCCGGGTCGAGAGATATGACATCTCCGACAAGTTCTATAGTTGTAAGATGGAGGAAAATAGTTCTGTCAGTGAGCACATACTCAAGATGTCTGGGTTGCACAACCGTATGACCCAGCTGAATATTAACCTCCCTGATGAGGCAGTCATTGACAGAATCCTTCAGTCGCTCCCACCAAGCTACAAGAGCTTTGTGATGAACTACAATATGCAGGGGATGGTAAAGACCATTCCTGAAGTATTTTCTATGCTGAGGTCAGCAGAGGTTGAAATCAAGAAAGAACATCAAGTGTTGATGGTCAATAAGACCACTAAGTTCAAGAAGGGCAAGGGTAAGAAGAACTTCAAGAAGGACGGCAAAGAGGTTGCCGCGCCCGGTAAGCCAGTTGCCGGGAAGAAGTCAAAGAATGGACCCAAGCCTGAGACTGAGTGCTTTTATTGCAAGGGGAAGGGTCACTGGAAGCGGAACTGCCCCAAATACTTAGCGGATAAGAAGGCCGGCAACACTAAAGGTATATTTGATATACATGTAATTGATGTGTACCTTACCAGTACTCGTAGTAACTCCTGGGTATTTGATACCGGTGCCGTTGCTCATATTTGTAACTCACAGCAGGAGCTGCGGAATAAGCGGAGACTGGCGAAGGACGAGGTGACGATGCGCGTCGGGAATGGTTCCAGAGTCGATGTGATCGCCGTCGGCACGCTACCTCTACATTTACCCACGGGATTAGTTTTGAACCTTAATAATTGTTATTTAGTGCCAAGTTTGAGCATGAACATTGTATCTGGATCTCGTTTAATACGAGATGGCTACTCATTTAAGTCTGAGAATAATGGTTGTTCGATTTATATGAGAGATATGTTTTATGGTCATGCTCCGATGGTCAATGGTTTATTCTTAATGAATCTCGAACGTAGTGTTACACATATTCATAGCGTGAATACCAAAAGATGTAAAGTTGATAACGATAGTCCCACATACTTGTGGCACTGCCGCCTTGGTCACATTGGTGTCAAGCGCATGAAGAAGCTCCATGCTGATGGACTTTTGGAGTCTCTCGATTATGAATCGTTTGACACATGCGAACCATGCCTCATGGGCAAGATGACCAAGACTCCGTTCTCCGGAACAATGGAGCGAGCAACCAACTTGTTGGAAATCATACATACCGATGTGTGCGGTCCAATGAGTGTTGAGGCTCGCGGAGGATATCGTTATGTTCTCACTCTCACAGATGACTTGAGTAGATATGGGTATGTCTACTTGATGAAACACAAGTCTGAGACCTTTGAAAAGTTCAAGGAATTTCAGAATGAAGTAGAGAATCAACGTGACCGAAAGATAAAATTCCTACGATCAGATCGTGGAGGAGAATACTTAAGTCACGAATTTGGTACACACTTAAGGAAATGTGGAATCGTTTCACAACTCACGCCGCCTGGAACACCTCAGCGTAACGGTGTGTCCGAACGTCGTAATCGCACTCTATTGGATATGGTGCGGTCTATGATGTCTCTTACCGATTTACCGCTATCATTTTGGGGATACGCTCTAGAGACAGCTACATTCACTTTAAATAGGGCACCGTCTAAATCCGTTGAGACGACACCGTATGAATTATGGTTTGGGAAGAAACCTAAGCTGTCGTTTCTAAAAGTTTGGGGATGCGATGCTTATGTCAAGAAACTTCAACCTGAAAAGCTCGAACCCAAGTCGGAAAAATGCGTCTTCATAGGATACCCTAAGGAAACTGTAGGGTATACCTTCTACTTAAGATCCGAGGGCAAGATCTTCGTTGCCAAGAACGGATGCTTTCTGGAAAAAGAGTTTCTCTCGAAAGAAGTAAGTGGGAGGAAAGTAGAACTCGATGAAGTACTACCTCTTGAGCGGGACAGTAGTGCAGCTCAGGAAGATGTTCCTGTGATGCCTACACCAACTGAAGAGGAAAATAATGATGATGATCAAGGTACTTCGGATCAAGTTGCTACTGAACTTCGTAGGTCCACAAGGACACGTTCCGCACCAGAGTGGTACGGCAACCCTGTCCTGGAAATCATGTTGTTAGACAACGGTGAACCTTCGAACTATGAAGAAGCGATGGCGGGCCCAGATTCCAACAAATGGCTAGAAGCCATGAAATCCGAGATAGAATCCATGTATGAAAACAAAGTATGGACTTTGACTGACTTGCCCGATGATCGGCGAGCGATAGAAAACAAATGGATCTTTAAGAAGAAGACGGACGCGGATGGTAATGTCACCATCTATAAAGCTCGACTTGTCGCTAAGGGTTATCGGCAAGTTCAAGGGATTGACTACGATGAGACTTTCTCTCCCGTAGCGAAGCTTAAGTCCGTCCGAATCATGTTAGCAATTGCCGCATACTATGATTATGAGATATGGCAGATGGACGTCAAAACGGCATTCCTTAACGGGCATCTTAAGGAAGAGCTGTATATGATACAACCGGAAGGTTTTGTCGATCCTAAGAACGCTAACAAAGTATGCAAGCTCCAGCGATCCATTTATGGGCTGGTGCAAGCATCTCGGAGTTGGAATATTCGCTTTGATGAGATGATCAAAGCGTTTGGGTTTATGCAGACTTATGGAGAAGCCTGCGTTTACAAGAAAGTGAGTGGGAGCTCTGTAGCATTTCTCATATTATATGTAGATGACATACTTTTGATGGGAAATGATATAGAATTCTTGGACAGCATTAAGGCCTACTTGAATAAGTGTTTTTCAATGAAGGACCTTGGAGAAGCTGCTTATATATTAGGCATCAAGATCTATAGAAATAGATCGAGACGCCTCATAGGTCTTTCACAAAGCACATACCTTGATAAGATTTTGAAGAAGTTCAAAATGGATCAGTCCAAGAAGGGGTTCTTGCCTGTATTGCAAGGTGTGAGATTGAGCTCGGCTCAATGCCCGACCACGGCAAAAGATAAAGAAGAGATGAGTGTCATCCCCTATGCTTCAGCCATAGGATCTATTATGTATGCCATGCTGTGTACCAGACCTGATGTAAACCTTGCCGTAAGTTTGGTAGGAAGGTACCAAAGTAATCCCGGCAAGGAACACTGGACAGCGGTCAAGAATATCCTGAAGTACCTGAAAAGGACAAAGGACATGTTTCTCGTTTATGGAGGTGACGAAGAGCTCGTCGTAAAGGGTTACGTCGACGCTAGCTTCGACACAGATCTGGATGACTCTAAGTCACAAACCGGATACGTGTATATGTTGAATGGTGGAGCAGTAAGCTGGTGCAGCTGCAAGCAGAGCGTCGTGGCGGGATCTACATGTGAAGCGGAGTACATGGCAGCCTCGGAGGCAGCGCATGAAGCTATTTGGGTGAAGGAGTTCATCACCGACCTAGGAGTCATACCCAATGCGTCGGGGCCGATCAAACTTTTCTGTGACAATACTGGAGCTATTGCCCTTGCGAAGGAGCCCAGATTTCACAAGAAGACCAGGCACATCAAGCGTCGTTTCAACTCCATCCGTGAAAATGTTCAAGATGGAGACATAGAAATTTGCAAAGTACATACGGATCTGAATGTCGCAGATCCGTTGACTAAACCTCTCTCGCGAGCAAAACATGATCAACACCAGAACTCTATGGGTGTTCGATTCATCACAATGTAACTAGATTATTGACTCTAGTGCAAGTGGGAGACTGTTGGAAATATGCCCTAGAGGCAATAATAAAAGTGTTATTATTATATTTCTTTGTTCATGATAATAGTCTTTTATTCATGCTATAACTGTATTATCCGGAAATCGTAATACACGTGTGAATACATAGACCATAATATCTCCCTAGTGAGCCTCTAGTTGACTAGCTCGTTGTGATCAACAGATAGTCATGGTTTCCTGGCTATGGACATTGGATGTCGTTGATAACGGGATCACATCATTAGGAGAATGATGTGATGGACAAGACCCAATCCTAAGCATAGCACAAAGGTCGGTTAGTTCGTTTGCTAGAGCTTTTCCAATGTCAAGTATCTCTTCCTTAGACCATGAGATCGTGTAAATCCTGGATACCGTAAGAGTGCTTTGGGTGTACCAAACGTCACAACGTAACTGGGTGATTATAAAGGTGCATTACAGGTATCTCCGAAAGTGTCTGTTGGGTTGACACGGATCGAGACTGGGATTTGTCACTCCGTATGACGGAGAGGTATCTCTGGGCCCACTCGGTAATGCATCATCATAATGAGCTCAAGGTGACCAAGTGTTTGGTCACGGGATCATGCATTACGGTACGAGTAAAGTGACTTGCCGGTAACGAGACTGAACAAGGTATTGGGATACCGACGATCGGGTCTCGGGCAAGTAACGTACCGATTGACAAAGGGAATTGTATACGGGGTTTGATCGAATCCTCGACATCGTGGTTCATCCGATGACATCATCGAGGAGCATGTGGGAGCCAACATGGGTATCCAGATCCCGCTGTTGGTTATTGACCGGAGAGTCTCGGTCATGTCTGCATGTCTCCCGAACCCGTAGGGTCTACACACTTAAGGTTCGGTGACGCTAGGGTTATCAGGAAGACAAGTATGTGATTACCGAATGTTGTTCGGAGTCCCGGATGAGATCCCGGACGTCACGAGGAGTCCCGGAATGGTCCGGAGGTAAAGTTTTATATATGGGAAGTTGTTAAACGGGCACCGGAAAGTTTCGGGGTCATACCGGTATTGTACCGGGACCACCGGAAAGGTTCCGGGGGTCCACCGGGAGGGACCACCCCTCCCGGGGGGCCACTTGGGCTGCGTAGGGATAGCAGCCAGCCCCTAGTGGGCTTGGCGCCCCCCCCTTGGGCCCATGCGCCTAGGGTTGGGGGGGAAACCCTAAAGGGGGCGCACCCCCCTTGCTTGGGGGGCAAGCCCCCCACCCTTTGGCCGCCGCCCCCCTCTAGGGTTTCCCCTAGAGGGCCGGCCCCCTTGCCCCTCTCCTCCTATATATAGAGGGGTGAGGGGAGGGCTGCTGTACACACAACTCAAGGCGCAGCCCCTCCCCTCCCCAACACCTCTCCTCCTCCGTACGTGCTCGGCGAAGCTCTGTCGGAATACTGCTGCACCAACTGCACCACGCCGTCGTGCTGCCCTTGGAGCTGCCTTCCTCAACCTCTCCTTCCTCCTTGCTGGATCAAGACGAAGGAGACGTCGATCGTCCCGTACGTGTGTTGAACGCGGAGGTGCTGTCCGTTCAGCACTTGGTCATCGGTGATCCGAATCACGACGAGTACGACTCCATCATCACCATCCCCTTGAACGCTTCCGCACTCGATCTACAAGTGGTATGTAGATGCAAACTCTTCCCCTTGACTCGTTGCTTAGATGAACTCATAGATGGATCTTGGTGAAACCGTAGGAAAATTTTTAATTTTCTGCAACGTTCCCCAACACTCCTCCCCCCTTGCTGGATCAAGAAGGAGGAGACGTCTTCCCCAACCGTACCTGTGTTGAACGCGGAGGTGTTGTCCGTTTAGCACTAGGATCTTCGATGATTTGGATCACGACGAGTACGACTCCCTCAACCCCGTTCTCTTGAACGCTTTCGCTCGCGATCTACAAGGGTATGTAGATGCACTCCTCTCTCTCGTTGCTAGATGACTCCATAGATTGATCTTGGTGAAGCATAGAAATTTTTTATTTTCTGCAACGTTCCCCAACAGTGGCATCATGAGCTAGGTTTATGCGTAGATTCTATGCACGAGTAGAACACAAGTTGTTGTGGGCGTCGATTTTGTCAATTTTCTTGCCACTACTAGTCTTATCTTGATTCGGCGGCATCGTGGGATGAAGCGGCCCGGACCGACCTTAGACGTACGCTTACGTGAGACAGGTTCCATCGACTGACATGCACTAGTTGCATAAGGTGGCTAGCGGGTGTCTGTCTCTCCCACTTTAGTCGGATCGGATTCGATGAAAAGGGTCCTTATGAAGGGTAAATAGAAATTGGCATATCACGTTGTGGTTTTGACGTAGGTAAGAAACGTTCTTGCTAGAACCCTATTGCAGCCATGTAAAAACATGCAACAACAATTAGAGGACGTCTAACTTGTTTTTGCAGCATATGCCTTGTGATGTGATATGGCCAAAAGGATGTGATGAATGATATATATGTGATTTATGAGATTGATCATGTTCTTGTAATAGGAATCACGACTTGCATGTCAATGAGTATGACTACCGGCAGGAGCCATAGGAGTTGTCTTAATTATTGTATGACCTGCGTGTCATTGAATAAACGCCATGTAATTACTTTACTTTATTGCTAAACCGTTAGCCATAGTAGTAGAAGTAATAGTTGGCGAACAACTTCATGGAGACACGATGAAGGAGATCATGACGATGGAGATCATGGTGTCATGCTGGTGACGAAGATGATCATGGCGCCCCGAAGATGGAGATTAAAGGAGCAATATGATATTGGCCATATCATGTCACTATTTGATTGCATGTGATGTTTATCATGTTTTTGCATCTTATTTGCTTAGAATGACGGTAGTAAATAAGATGATCCCTCATAATAATTTCAAGAAAGTGTTCCCCCTAACTGTGCGCCGTTGCAGAAGTTCAATTTTTCGAAGCACCACGTGATGATCGGGTGTGATAGATTCCAACGTCCACATACAACGGGTGTAAGACAGATTTACACATGCAAAACACTTAGGTTGACTTGACGAGCCTAGCATGTACAGACATGGCCTCGGAACACAAGAAACCGAAAGGTCAAACATGAGTCGTATGAAAGATACGATCAACATGGAGATGTTCACCGATGATTACTAGTCCGTCTCACGTGATGATCGGACACGGTCTAGTTGAGTCGGATCATGTATCACTTAGATGACTAGAGGGATGTCTAATCTGAGTGGGAGTTCATTAAATAATTTGATTAGATGAACTTAATTATCATGAACTTAGTCTAAAAACCTTTGCAAAATGTCTTGTAGATCAAATGGCCCAAGCTCATGTCAACCTCAACTTCAACGCGTTCCTAGAGAAAACCAAGCTGAAAGATGATGGCAGCTACTATACGGACTAGGTCCGGAACATGAGGATCATCCTCATAGCTGCTAAGAAAGCATATGTCCTAGAAGCACCGCTAGGTGAAGCACCCATCCCAGAGAACCAAGACGTTATGAACGCTTGGCAGTCGCGTGCTGATGATTACTACCTCGTTCAGTGCGGCATGCTTTACAGCTTAGAACCGGGCTCCAAAAGCGTTTTGAGCAACACGGAGCATATGAGATGTTCGAAGAGCTGAAAATGGTTTTCCAAGCTCATGCCTGGGTCGAGAGATATGAAGTCTCCGACAAGTTCTACAGTTGTAAGATGGAGGAAAATAGTTCTGTCAGTGAGCACATACTCAAAATGTTTGGGTTGCACAACCGCTTGTCCCAGCTGGACATTAACCTCCCGGACGAGGCGGTCATTGATAGAATCCTTCAGTCGCTCCCACCTAGCTACAAGAGCTTTGTGATGAACTACAATATGCAGGGGATGGTGAAAACTATTCCTGAAGTATTTTCAATGCTGAAATCAGCGGAGGTGGAAATCAAAAAGGAACATCAAGTGTTGATGGTCAATAAAACCACTAGTTTCAAGAAAGGCAAGGGTAAAAAGAACTTCAAGAAGGACGGCAAGGGAGTTGCCGCGCCCGGTAAGTCAGTTGCTGGGAAGAAGCCAAAGAATGGACCCAAGCCTAAGACTGAGTGCTTTTATTGCAAAGGGAAGGGTCACTGGAAGCGGAACTGCCCCAAGTACTTAGCGGACAAGAAGGCCGGCAACACCAAAGGTATATGTGATATACATGTTATTGATGTGTACCTTACCAGTACTCGTAGTAGCTCCTGGGTATTCGATACCGGTGCGGTTGCTCATATTTGTAACTCAAAACAGGAGCTGCGGAATAAGCGGAGACTGGCGAAGGACGAGGTGACGATGCGCGTCGGGAATGGTTCCAAGGCCGATGTGATCGCCGTCGGCATGCTACCTCTATATTTACCTACGGGGTTAGTTTTAAACCTCAATAATTGTTATTTAGTGCCAGCTTTAAGCATGAACATTGTATCTGGATCTCATTTAATACGAGATGGCTACTCATTTAAATCCGAGAATAATGGTTGTTCTATTTATATGAGAGATATGTTTTATGGTCATGCCCCGCTGCTCAATGGTTTATTCTTAATGAATCTCGAACGTGATGTTACACATATTCATAGTGTGAATACCAAAAGATGTAAGATTGATAATGATAGTCCCACATATCTGTGGCACTGACGCCTTGGTCACATTGGTGTCAAACGCATGAAGAAGCTCCATACAGATGCACTTTTGGAGTCTCTTGATTTAGAATCATTTGACACGTGCGAACCATGCCTCATGGGTTAAATGACCAAGACTCCGTTCTCCGGAATAATGGAGCGAGCAACCAACTTATTGGAAATTATACATACTGATGTGTGCGGTCCAATGAGCGTTGAGGCTCGCGGTGGCTATCGTTATGTTCTCACTCTCATTAATGACTTAAGTAGATATGGGTATGTCTACTTGATGAAACACAAGTCTGAGACCTTTGAAAAGTTCAAGGAATTTCAGAATGAGGTAGAGAATCAACGTGACCAAAAAATAAAGTTCTTACGATCAGATCGTGGAGGAGAATATTTAAGTCACGAATTTGGTACGCACTTAAGGAAATGTGGAATTGTTTCACAACTCACGCCGCCTGGAACACCTCAACGTAACGGTGTGTCCGAACGTCGTAATTGCACTTTATTGGATATGGTGCGGTCTATGATGTCTCTTCCCGATTTACCGCTATCATTTTGGGGATACGCTTTAGAGACAGCTACATTCACTTTAAATAGGGCACCGTCTAAATCCGTTGAGACGACACCGTATGAATTATGGTTTGGGAAGAAACCTAAGCTGTCGTTTCTAAAAGTTTGGGGATGCGATGCTTATGTCAAGAAACTTCAACCTGAAAAGCTCGAACCCAAGTCGGAAAAATGTGTCTTCATAGGATACCCTAAGGAAACCATTGGGTATACCTTCTACCTCAGATCCAAAGGCAAGATATTTTTTGCCAAGAACGGGTCCTTTCTGGAGAAAGAGTTTCTCTCGAAAGAAGTAAGTGGGAGGAAAGTGGAACTTGATGAAGTACTACCTCTTGAACCGGTAAGTAGCGCGGCTCAGGAAGATGTTCCTGTGGTGCCTGCACCGACTAGAGAGGAAATTAATGATGATGATCAAGGTACTTCAGATCAAGTTACTGCTGAACTTCGTAGGTCCACAAGGACACGTTCCACACCAGAGTGGTATGGCAACCCTGTCCTGGAAATCATGTTGTTAGACAATGGTGAACCTTTGAACTAGGAAGAAGCGATGGCGGGCCCAGATTCCAACAAATGGCTTGAAGCCATGCAATCCGAGATAGGATCCATGTATGAAAACAAAGTGTGGACTTTGACAGACTTGCCCGATGATCGGCGAGCAATAGAAAACAAATGGATCTTTAAGAACAAGACGCTATAAAGCTCGACTTGTCGCTAAGGGTTATCGATAAGTTCAAGGGGTTGACTACGATGAGACTTTCTCTCCCGTAGCGAAGCTGAAGTCCATCAGAATCATGTTAGCAATTGCCGCATACTATGATTATGAGATATGGCAAATGGACGTCAAAACGGCATTCCTTAATGGCTATCTTAAGGAAGAATTGTATATGATGCAGCCGGAAGGTTTTGTCGATCCTGAGAATGCTAACAAGGTATGCAAACTACAGCGGTCCATTTATGGGCTGGTGCAAGCATCTCGGAGTTGGAACATTCGCTTTGATGAGATGATCAAAACATTTGGGTTTATGCAGACTTATGGAGAAGCCTGCGTTTACAAGAAAGTGAGTGGGAGCTCTGTAGCATTTCTCATATTATATGTAGATGACATACTTTTGATGGGAAATGATATAGAACTTTTGGACAGCATTAAGGCCTACTTGAATAAGTGTTTTTCAATGAAGTACCTTGGAAAAGCTGCTTACATATTAGGGATCAAGATCTATAGGGATAGATCGAGACGCCTCATAGGTCTTTCACAAAGCACATACCTTGATAAGATATTGAAGAAGTTCAATATGGATCAGTCCAAGAAGGGGTTCTTGCCTGTGTTGCAAGGTGTGAAATTGAGCTCGGCTCAATGCCCGACCACGGCAGAAGATAAAGAAAAGATGAGTGTCATCCCCTATGCCTCGGCTATAGGGTCTATTATGTATGCCATGCTGTGTACCAGACCTGATGTAAACCTTGCCGTAAGTTTGGTAGGAAGGAACCAAAGTAATCCCGGCATGGAACACTGGACAGCGGTCAAGAATATCCTGAAGTACATGAAAAGGACTAAGGATATGTTTCTCATTTATGGAGGTGACGAAGAGCTCGTCGTAAAGTGTTACGTCGACTCTAGCTTCGACACAGATCTGGATGACTCTAAGTCACAAACCGGATACATGTATATTTTGCATGGAGGGGCAGTAAGCTGGTGCAGTTGCAAGCAAAGCGTCGTGGCGGGATCTACATGTGAGGCGGAGTACATGGCAGCCTCGAAGGTAGCGCATGAAGCAATCTGGATGAAGGAGTTCATAACCGACCTAGGAGTCATACCCAATGCGTCGGGGCCGATCACTCTCTTCTGTGACAACACTAGATTATTGACTCTAGTGCAAGTGGGAGACTGTTGGAAATATGCCCTAGAGGCAATAATAAAATGATTATTATATTTCCTTGTTCATGATAATTGTTTGTTATTCATGCTATAATTATGTTATTCGGAAATCGTAATACATGTGTGAATACATAGACCACAACATGTCCCTAGTGAGCCTCTAGTTGACTAGCTCGTTGATCAATAGATAGTCATGGTTTCCTGACTATGGACATTGGATGTCATTGATGATGGGATCACATCATTAGGAGAATGATGTGATGGATAAGACCCAATCCAAGCATAGCACAAGATTGTGTAGTTCGTTTGCTAGAGCTTTTCCAATGTCAAGTATCATTTCCTTAGACCATGAGATTGTGTAACTCCCGGATGCCGTAGGAGTGCCTTGGGTGTACCAAACGTCAGAACGTAACTGGGTGACTATAAAGGTATATTATAGGTATTCCCGAAAGTATCTGTTGGGTTGACACGGATCGAGACTGGGATTTGTCACTCCGTATGACGGAGAGGTATCTCTGGGCCCACTCGGTAATGCATCATCATAATGAGCTCAATGTGACCAAGTGTTTGGTCAGGGGATCATGCATTACGGTACGAGTAAAGTGACTTGCCGGTAACGAGATTAAACAAGGTATTGGGATACCGACGATCGAATCTCGGGCAAGTAACGTACCGATTGACAAAGGGAATTGTATACGGGATTACCTGAATCCTCGACATCTTGGTTCATTCAATGAGATCATCATGGAACATGTGGGAGCCAACATGGTTATCAAGATCCCGCTGTTGGTTATTGGCCGGAGAGCTGTCTCGGTCATGTCTGCATGATTCCCGAACCCGTAGGGTCTACACACTTAAGGTTCGGTGACGCTAGGGTTGTGCGGTAACCCGAAAGTTGTTCGGAGTCTCGGATGAGATCCCTGACGTCACGAGGAGTTCCGGAATGGTCCGAAGGTGAAGAATTGTATATAGGAAGTCCTGTTTCGGCCATCGGGAAAGTTTCGGGGGTCACAGTATTGTATCGGGACCACCGGAAGGGTCCCGGGGGTCCACCGGGTGGGGCCACCTATCCCGGAGGGCCCTGTGGGCTGAAGAGGGAAGGGAACCAGCCCCTGGTGGGCTGGTGCGCCCCCCTTGGGCCTCCCCCTGCACCTAGGGTTGGAAACCCTAGGGGTGGGGGCGCCCCCCTTGGCTTGGGGGGCAAGTTCCCCCCCTTGGCTGCCGCCCCCCTTGAGATGGGATCTCTAGGGGGCCGGCGCACCCCCTAGGGCCCCTATATAAAGGGCCCCCCCCACACGCAATTCAGACTGTTGGGGAACGTAGTAATTTCAAAAAATTTCCTACGCACACGCAAGATCATGGTGATGCATAGCAACGAGAGGGGAGAGTGTTGTCCACGTACCCTCGTAGACCGAAAGCGGAAGCGTTATGACAACGCGGTTGATGTAGTCGTACGTCTTCACGGCCCGACCGATCAAGCACCGAAACTATGGCACCTCCGAGTTCTAGCACATGTTCAGCTCGATGACGATCCCCGGACTCCGATCCAGCAAAGTGTCGGGGAAGAGTTCGGTCAGCACGACGGCCTGGTGACAATCTTGATGTTCTACCGTCGCAGGGCTTCGCCTAAGCACCGCTACAATATTATCGAGGACTATGGTGGAGGGTGGCATCGCACACGGCTAAGAGATCTCAAGGATCAATTGTTGTTGTGCCTAGAGGTGCCCCCTGCCCCCGTATATAAAGGAGCCAGGGGGAGGGGTTCGGCCGGCCAGGAGGGGCGCGCCATCCTTGTTGGAGTAGGAGAGAAGGAAAGAGGGGGAGAGGAGGAAGGAAAAGGGGGCTGCACCCCTTGTCCAATTCGGACCAGAGGGGGGCTGCACGCCTCCTTCCTTTCGGCCTCTCTCCTCTATTCCCGTATGGCCCAATAAGGCCCATATACTTCCCGGCGAATTCCCGTAACTCTCCGGTACTCCGAAAAATACCCGAATCACTCGGAACCTTTCCGAACTCCGAATATAGTCGTCCAATATATCGATCTTTATGTCTAGACCATTTCGAGACTCCTCGTCATGTTCCCGATCTCATCCGGGACTCCGAACTCCTTCGGTACATCAAAACTCATAAACTCATAATATAACTCTCATCGAAACCTTAAGCGTGCGGACCCTACGGGTTCTAGAACTATGTAGACATGACCGAGACACGTCTCCGGTCAATAACCAATAGCGGAACCTGGATGCTCATATTGGCTCCCACATATTCTACGAAGATCTTTATCGGTCAGACCGCATAACAACATACGTTGTTCCCTTTGTCATCGGTATGTTACTTGCCCGAGATTCGATCGTCGGTATCCAATACCTAGTTCAATCTCATTACCGGCAAGTCTCTTTACTCGTTATGTAATGCATCATTCCGTAACTAACTCATTAGCTACATTGCTTGCAAGGCTTATAGTGATGTGCATTACCGAGAGGGCCCAAAGATACCTCTTCGACAATCAGAGTGACAAATCCTAATCTCGAAATACGCCAACCCAACATGTACCTTCGGAGACACCTGTAGAGCTCCTTTATAATCACCCAGTTACGTTGTAACGTTTGGTAGCACACAAAGTGTTCCTCCGGTAAACAGGAGTTGCATAATCTCATAGTCATAGGAACATGTATAAGTCATGAAGAAAGCAATAGCAACATACTAAACGATCAAGTGCTAAGCCAACGGAATGGGTCAAGTCAATCACATCATTCTTCTAATGATGTGATCCCGTTAATCAAATGATAACTCATGTCTATGGTTAGGAAACTTAACCATCCTTGATTAACGAGCTAGTCAAGTAGAGGCATACTAATGACACTATGTTTGTCTATGTATTCACACATGTATTATGTTTCCGGTTAATACAATTCTAGCATGAATAATAAGCATTTATCATGAAATAAGGAAATAAATAATAACTTTATTATTGCCTCTAGGGCATATTTCCTTCAGGGGGGGAGGGCAGCCACACCCTAGTCCCCGGCGCCTCCCTCTCCCCCCATACCACCTCTCCCTCTCACTGAGCTTGGCGAAGCCCTGCCGAGATCGTCGCTACTTCCACCATCACGCCGTTGTGCTACTGGATCTCCATCAACCTCTCCTTCCCTCTTGCTGGATCAAGAAGGAGGAGACGTCTTCCCCAACCGTATGTGTGTTGAACGCGGAGGTGCTGTCCGTTCAGCACTAGGATCTTCGGTGATTTGGATCACGACGAGTACGACTCCCTCAACCCCGTTCTCTTGAACGCTTTCGCTCGCGATCTACAAGGGTATGTAGATGCACTCCTCTCTCTCGTTGCTAGATGACTCCATAGATTGATCTTGGTGAAGCGTAGAAATTTTTTATTTTCTGCAACGTTCCCCAAGAAGGGGCACCTCGCGAGGTTCCGGCGACGCAAGCCATGACGACCAAGGTCAGGCAGGCGCTAGCGCGCAGTGTCCTCGTTTCCCCTTTGGTGCTAAGGGGGCAAGTGCAGGCGCGGAGTACCGAGGCTTCAGGCAAAGGTTTCCATACCGGTGCAACGAGATCAAGACCAGTACGACGACAGAACAAAGGTCATCGTGGAGCCCAAGACGGCGTCACCGCCAGTGCCTTTGACATGCGAAGACCACCTTTGGTCAGGATAGCTTGTACTAGCTACCCCCTTCAAATTGGCAGTTGTTGGATCCCTTCCCGCTCAATATTTGGGAAGAGGACCGGGGCCTCTATAAATAGGACTAGCCACCACCATAGAGGGACGAATCCATTCGGACCAGAACCACCACCGAGCGCAAGAACACCTCGCCTCAGGAGGCTGTTCTTCCTCTTGTACTGTTCATCATCAGCCCAAGAGGCAATCCGCCGCCACCACACTGGAGTAGGGTATTACACCACAATGGTGGCCTGAACCAGTATAAACCTTGTGTCTCTTGTGTTGTGATTTGATCGAGCTAAGCTTAAAGACTGTGGCGAGGCTGATAGGCGAGATTGGTAGGGGGAAGATCTTCGTGCGCACCCCAGTGTTTGAACCTCAAGGGTTTTGCCGGAACCCGAGATCCGACACTAAGCAAGCCCGTGTTTCGGTAATTCCGATTGTTTCAACTCGGTAATTCCGAAGTGAAGCAACAAGGTTACATAAACTTGGTCAGTGCAAATCGCTGGAACCGATCGTCATCTCGATGAGATCGAAACTCTTGGGTTTGGCTGTGGCAATGTATAGGATCAACTTGGTGAGTCCGGATGGGATCTTTTCGGTGGGACCGAGTTGGCTTTTTAGGGTTTGGACAGATATGACTTGGAGAAAGTGGTTGATGGTTTTTGGAGCAATATCATCAAGCACTTAAGCATTTGAGTCATGATCAGAACCTCATCCCCTTTTAATATTATTAGCTTTCCTATGGACTCAACGTGATCCTGTGAGTCTTGAAGCTTTGCCAATTCATATGTCCTTAGCATTTTGAGGGGTCCAGATTCTCATGTCCTTGCCATGTGAATCATTGAAAATTTCTGAAATCTATCTTGCATAAGCATTAGTTCAATAACATATATGTTGTCATGAATTATCAAAGCCATCCAAGGATTAGTTGCACTTCCAAACTGCTAGCTTCCTAGTGACACACTTCCTCCGCTCGTCATTGGAAGGCAGACGACTATGTGTTTTTTCGCGGTAGCGTAGAATTATAATTTAAAATCGAGAATTCCACGAAACTGGTCCCCACAAATTTCATGATAATAATTATGGGAATTGTGTCTATTGTATATTTTTTCCCGGGAATTTATGCATCAATTTGGCAGCGACACACAACAAATACCCGCTACGATCTTTGCTCCAGCCTCTAACAACCACTTCCCAACTACCTTCATCATAATTGCTAACACCCCCCCCCCCCCCCCCCCCCCCAAAAAAAATATAAGCCACATGTACCCTTTTCTCTTATCGACGGTACCAATCAAAGCACAATAGCCGAGCATATCCCATAATGAATGTATAAAGCGGCGTATCCAATATTTACTGCAACTCAAGGACTTTAATAGAAAGTGAATGTAAAATCTCAATCTAAGTAGTGGATACACAAATTCCAATAAACGACGACACTGTGAGCTAAACATCGACCTCCGTAATTGGAAGGCCATACATGATACATCATACCGGTGTTATTGTGACAATCAAACCAATAAAGAGAGAATCAACAGTCCTCTATCCTTTCCCATTGTTGGAGTAACCATCATCAACAACATGACGCCGAAATCCTCCTCCTCACTAACATCCAAGACAAACCCAACTAAAAGGAAGACCAACCCCAACTAAACCCAGATCGATGATAGAAACAGTTGGAAAGCATTGAACAAACTCTGTAGGGTGGATAAAGCTGCTGTATCATCTGTCCCAAGCCCCCAACAGCTTTCATCCCCTTTGGGGCGATGGATGGATAGGTAGATAGACTACAACCTCGTCACTTCCCCAAAAGAAACCCAGCCAGCCAGCAGCAGGCTATGACGTAGCGCGCAGCAACCTCGTCCTCTTTCTCGCTTGCGCGTCACGATATCTATCCATCCATCCTCACGTGCGTGCAGCGGAAAGCCCGGCCCAGGAGCCCGCCCGCCGGCCCGCGAGGGAATTAATACGGAGGAGAAGGTTCCAAAAAAATGCCGATGATGATATTATAAATGGGGGCAGTGGGCGTCGCTCCACTCCAGCGTTTTTTTTCCTCCCTCATTCGGATCGGGATCAGAGAGAGATCCTCCCTCCCCCTCCTCCTCCTCCTCCCCGGATCAGGCCGGCCAAACCCCCTCCTCTCCCGGATCTCGGATCGGGAGGCGGAGGCCGACCCCTCCCCCAAGGTGAGACCGCTCGCCGGCGCCGGCGCCCCTCCCCTTCTCCCTCCCTCGCCGCCGCTCGCCGATGAATCCGTACTAGTTCGCCGGCCGGTGAATTGCCCGTTCTAATCTGGCTGCCAGATGCGCCCTGGTTCCATTCCCGATCTCCTCCTCTGCTAGTTGTAATCCAGCCTTCGAAGCTCGGAGGATGCGCAGGTGTAATCTGCGCTGTTCTCGCGATCCCTGCAGTTTTTGCCCGCCCATCCGCGCGATAGATGTTGAGCAGCGTGCTCCTGATTTGACAGTTTCCGGGCTCTGTTTTCGTTCGAGCGGTAGTTCGTGGTCGTTTACGGTAGATTTTTCCTAGATCCGTTCGGAGGTACCGTCGATATTTTTTTTTGTGTTGGGTTTAACGTAGTAGATCTAGTGGTTTTTTTCGTGCAATTTTTTATACGGCGGTGCTTTCCCGCAAAACGAGGCGGCAGGGGGGTTATCACTGTCAGCGGCGAGCGTCGCAGATCTGTAGGAACATGTTTGTTGGTCAGCGTGTAGGTAGGGTGGGGTGGGGGCATCACATCAGGCCCTTGCACCACATGGGAAGTTGCTAAAAATGAACACGTTCCGGAAAAGGAAACATGGGGGAAAGCTGCGCCCGGAGGGTTTAGCCTTGTGCCCACCACAATTTTTGGGTGCATGGCAGCCGGCTTTTTAGCCATGGCTCACGGCTACACAAGAGAGGGAGACAGCGCAATCAGTTCAGGTCAGCCGGGTCACAGATCCGGAGGCTCAGGAATTCTAACGAGGTTCTTTAATAATTGGCTAGTTACAGATTTACACAGGCTGCTAGTGTTACAGCTCTGTTCATGTCTGCCTGGACGAATTTCTGTGGGTATCAGGTTGTATTTAGATTCGTACATTTTGTGTGCATTGCTCCGCCCTTCCGCTATGCTCTGAGCCGTGGCTGAAAGGTTCTGTGATGTTAGGATTGGAGTGCATTGATTTTGCAACATTTAAACAGCAGCAGCCATTTATGTCAAAATGTTAACATTGTGGTGATTAATCATTTTCAACTCACATGTGACCGGTCATGTTTTTCTTTCTTTCTAGCCACCTATGGCCTGTGAAATCCAAATGCAATTAAAATTATGAAACATGCATGTATTAGCACAAGATTGTTGAATTATATGGAGGTCTCAACTAAATTTGACTTGACAGCTAATGAAGTTCTGTTTCCTTCTGATTGCAAATACAGGTGCTATCATGGCAGCAAACACAGGAGCTTCAGGATGGCTAAGGGGCAAGGTGAAGGCTGTGACGTCTGGAGACTGCCTTCTCATCATGGGGAGCACGAAGGCAGAGATCCCGCCAGAGAAGTCCATCACCCTGTCGTACCTTATGGCCCCAAGGCTGGTAAGATTAACCTGCCCTTTTAGACAAGGGGAATGTGGTTTACATTTCAACCTATTGCATGTGTTCATTTCCTCCATTAATTTAGAGGAAGTCACTGGTTTAGTGTATTGTCAGGGGCAGAGTTAGATATAGGCCTGCTCATCTAGGGATGTAATATGTTAGTCATTTTTTTGTTATACATGGTAGTTTCTATGGGCTTTTGGATCTAGGGCCTGAGTTGAAGCCTTGATTTGATTGCCCACGGTCTGCTTCCACCCTTCTCTATAGTGAATTATGTTTACATGCTACGCTTGTGAGCCAATGGAAGTTAGTATTTGGCACAAGAATTTCTCTCCATCATTGCATTTTCATTCCCACTGTTTGACTGTGTTCTGTTTGTATAATTTAAAACTTAGGAATGCATCTATAATAAATTGTTCATATTATTTGTGCAGTACATTTTGTTCTTCTCCCCATTTATCTTGTCTGTTGAATCCGTATATTTGTGGTGCTCTAGGCTCGTCGTGGTGGAGTGGATGAGCCATTTGCTTGGGAAAGCAGGGAGTATCTGAGGAAACTCTGCGTAGGAAAGGTACACGATGTGTCTTTTGTTATCTATTCCAAATTCTCCTATGCATGTATTAATATTGAATGTAATCACATAAAAACCACTTCTATTTTCACTTGGAAATGAAAAACTAAAAACTATTGCAGGAGGTCACATTTAGAGTGGATTACACAGCTCCTAACATCGGACGAGAATTTGGCACTGTCTACCTTGGCGACAAGAACGTTGCCTACTTGGTGGTTGCTGCAGGATGGGCAAGGGTAATGACCATTCACTTTTTCTTCAATTGTTTTGTTGTGCCAAATGTTTCTGGTAAATTTTGATCTTATTTTGATCAGGTAAAGGAGCAAGGCCCCAAGGGGGGTGAACCACTCCCAAATGTCTCTGAGCTTCTAAGGTTGGAGGAAGTTGCTAAGCAACAGGGTTTAGGCCGTTGGAGCAAGGTTTGCTTTCTTTTGGGGTTCCTGCTGTCCTGCAACCATCTTTTCAATTGCATGACACAAATGTTCTATTGAACGATGACCTAATTTTGTGTTCTTATTTTCTGCCAACTTATAGGAACCTGGTGCTGCTGAAGATTCGATAAGAGATCTTCCACCATCAGCAATTGGCGAACTAAGTGGTTTTGATGCAAAGGGTTTTGCAGTTGCAAATAAAGGCAAGAGTCTGGAAGCCATTGTCGAACAAGTTCGCGATGGCAGTACCATTCGTGTTTACTTGCTTCCAAGTTTCCAATTTGTCCAGATATATGTTGCTGGAGTGCAGGTGTGCTTCTCAATAGCTTTTATTTGATTCCATATATATGTTTTCTGTTGGAAAGTAAATATTGAGAATGATGAAATGCAGGCTCCGTCCATGGGGAGACGACCACCGAATCCTACTGTTGTTGCCGAACCAGAGGGCACTACTAACGGCACTACAAATGGTGACGATTCTGGGGAAGCTCCTGCACCACTGACAACAGCACAAAGGCTTGCTGCATCGACAGCCTCTACTGAAGTTCCACCAGATAGGTTTGGAAGAGAAGCTAAGCATTTCACAGAGACTCGAGTTCTGAACAGAGATGTAAGCCACCTTTTCTTTCAGTTGTTTTATCCCATCTTTAGAGTCAACATGTATCATTTTTAATCAGTTTTGTTTTGTATTTTTTTCTCTAGGTGCGGATTGTGGTGGAGGGGACAGACAGTTTCAGTAATATAATTGGTTCGGTGTATTACCCAGATGGTGACACTGCTAAGGACTTGTCCCTTGAGCTTGTTGAAAATGTATGACTAATTATTTATGCATATTCATTTCGGGTTCATGTTATTCATTCTAAGAAGCAGGAATAGCTATTATTTACTTTTTCAGACATTTTGCATTTGTTAACTGTTCTGTAACCTTCCCATTACAGGGTCTTGCGAAATATGTGGAGTGGAGTGCGAACATGCTAGATGTTGAAGTTAAAATAAAGCTGAAGAATGCTGAACTTCAGGCAAAAAAGGAACAGCTGAGAATTTGGACTGGATTTAAGCCACCAGTGACAAATTCAAAGCCAATCCATGATCAGAAATTCACTGGAAAAGTGGGTTTCATGTTCTCAGTAGCAGTCTTTTGATCATGATTCTTGTGACTTAACTAATTTGGTTCATATTGATGTCTTTGTAGGTGGTAGAAGTTGTGAGTGGAGATTGTATTATTGTTGCTGATGATGCTGCTCCTTATGGAAGTCCTTCAGCAGAACGTCGGGTTAATCTTTCAAGTATTAGAGCTCCTAAGCTCGGCAATCCTCGCAGGGAGGACAACAAGCCCGACAAATTTGCTCGTGAATCTAAGGAATTCTTGCGCACACGGTTGATTGGCAAACAGGTATGTATGGGCTGCTCATATTCTTACTGAAGTTACAATGATGAGAAGTTGATTTCTTAGTTGAGAAGTGACTGATATATCCCTTTTTTCAAAATTTCAGGTGACTGTGGAAATGGAATATTCTAGAAGGATCAGCACCATGGATGGACAGAATGCTGTGCCTGTAATGAACTCGGCTGATACCAGAGTTTTGGATTATGGTTCAGTTTTTCTAGGTTCGCCATCACCGGCGGACGGAGATGACACATCTTCTGCTCCAAGCACAGGCACCCAGCCTAAAATTAATGTTGCTGAGCTTTTGCTCTCACGGGGCTTCGCTGAGATATCAAAACACCGTGACTACGAGGAAAGATCACATTATTTTGATGCTCTATTAGCGGCTCACTCACGTGCTGAGAAAGCAAAGAAAGGAATTCACTCTGACAAACTTCCTCCTGTGATGCATATAACAGATTTAACAATGGTTGGCATTCTTGCTTGTTCCAGTAGTTTCCTTTGACATTTGCTCTGCACCTTTATTAATAGATTGTTATGAATGCATATCTCAGGTTAACTCTAAGAAGGCCAAAGATTTCCTTCCCTTCCTGCAGCGGAATAGAAGGCATACTGCTGTTGTTGAATATGTTTTCAGTGGTCATCGTTTCAAACTAACAATTCCGAAGGAGACTTGCAGCATTGCTTTTTCATTGTCTGGTGTTAGGTGCCCTGGTAAAGATGAGCCCTACTCGAGCGAAGCTATTGCTTTGATGAGGAGGATGATTCTACAGCGTGATGTGGAGGTATGGCATTTGCTGCCTCTCTACTTTGTCCATATCTTCATACTCAATATCTGAAGGAAACCAAATCATTTTGCAGATTGAGGTTGAAACAGTTGATAGAACTGGAACATTCATAGGTTCCTTGTGGGAGTCTAAGACCAACGTGGGTTCTGTTCTTTTAGAGTCTGGCTTGGCCAAGCTTAGTTCATTTGGCTTGGATAGGATTCCAGATGCTCATGTCCTCACAAGAGCTGAAAAGTTAGCAAAGCAGCAGAAACTGAAGGTAACCAGTTATACCGTGCTACATCTTTTAGGAAGTACATAATAGTTTTTTTGTTTGTTACTGACTCCTATTTATCAAGATATGGGAGAACTACGTCGAGGGTGAAGAAGTTACTAATGGGTCAGCCTCTGAATCCAAACAAAAGGAAATTCTCAAGGTTTGTTGATGAAAAAACATTGGAAGTAGTTGATTTTTGTTGTTACTAAAATAGTGCTGACATGGCTCTGTTACCTGACTTCAGGTTGTTGCTACCGAGGTTCTTGGTGGTGGAAAGTTCTATGCCCAGACAGTAGGTGACCAGAGAGTAGCTTCCATCCAACAACAGCTTGCATCCTTGAAACTTAAGGAGGCACCAGTCATTGGTGCTTTTAATCCTGGGAAGGGAGAAATAGTCCTTGCTCAGTTTAGCCTCGACAACTCTTGGAATAGAGCCATGGTATGACTACAGTTCATTCACTCATGTTAAAACTAACTAATTATTCTTGTATCAAGGTCATAGATTGGCTATTAAATTCACTCTGGTTTCAGCAATGTCTTTAATAGATACTTAGACCTGTCATTAGCTGTTAACTTGACGCATTTAACAAATATCAGTTTCTACTTAAGCCGCTGGACCTTAGGAATTGGTGTGCTTGTTAGGATCATTTAGGTGAAGTGATAGATGCTGACTGTCAGACTTGAGTACCTAACAGTGCACATGACAATGCTATTTGCAGTATCTTGCCAAGTTGACAGTATTATTGAAAATGCATGCTTGATGTCCCATTTCAGTTCCATACTACATGCTTATTTTTGTTCTTCTCATGATGACTAATTAGTTTTACATATTTGTTTATAATAAAATGATACAATATCCTAAGGAGCACTTCCATCATAATTCCTGCAGATTGTTAATGGACCCCGAGGAGCTGTAGAGTCTGTAGATGACAAATTTGAAGTATTCTACATTGATTTTGGTAACCAAGAAGTTGTTCCTTACAACCGCATACGGCCTGCAGACCCATCAGTATCCTCCTCTCCTCCTCTTGCTCAGCTGTGCAGCCTTGCCTTCATCAAAGTGCCTGGTCTGGAAGATGATAATGGTCAGGAAGCAGCAGAGTATCTTAGCGAATGCTTGCTAAGCAGTTCAAAACAATACCGGGCAATGATCGAAGAGCGCGACACTACTGGTGGAAAAGTGAAGGGACAAGGCACTGGACCTGTTCTCATTGTGACTCTTGTTGATCCAGAGACAGAATCCAGCATCAATGCTGCCATGCTTGAGGTTTGTGCTATTGCCTGTTATGCATCATGAATTGCTTGTTAGCTTTGTTTATTGGCTGGTGGGTTCATGCAAAGTCTGCTTTGATCTTTCCATGAGGAGCTTCCTTTATGGAAATAATTTGCTATGAAAATAGGTTGGAGAATATTTCTTAAGCAGTTTGAGTAGGTTTGCACAATAACCCAGTATGACTCACATTTTCTTAAGATTGATCTTGAAAATGATACAATAGTAATGGAATATCACTTGCCTACCCTCTCCATATTTTTTTTTTGGAATTGTAACTTTGAAAATGCTTATTTAGGATTGTTATCCGCTAGTTTCTTCCTTCTTAAGCTTGAAGAAACATATGGATTCTGGGGGTTATGGAAACATCGTATGAGTTATAACGTGTTGGTTACTTTTTTTGAGGTCGGCATGCGAGTTATATTTCAATGATATTCCACATTAACATTATTAAGACTGGTAGATAACCTAGATGCATATTTATGTATTTTGTAAAACCCATCTTGATCCCTAAACCTAATACGCTCATGCTAATATGTGCAGGAAGGGCTTGCCCGACTTGAAAGGGGCAAGAGATGGGACACCAAGGAGAGGAAGACGGCTCTCGAGAACCTGGAGCAGTTCCAGGAGAAGGCGAAGAAGGAGAGGCTGCGGCTGTGGCAGTATGGAGACGTCGAATCCGACGAGGAAGATCAAGCCCCCGGCGGGAGGAGACCCCCGCCGCGTCGGTAGATGAGGGAGGAAGGCAGTGGCGCAGTCATGGTTTAGATATGAAAGTTTTGGACACCGAGCGGAACTCAGTGGAGAGCTTATATATGAAAACTAGCGAGAGAGAGAGAGAGAGAGAGAGAGAAGACTATATTTATGCAATTAGAAGAGAACTATATACATTGTTTTTCCCCTAAGCTCAATAAGGTCTGTGTCCTTTGTGGACTGCGTTTCTTCTTTGTAGAGACAGAACATAATATAATACCGAGGATTGCAGTCAAATGGAAATTAATTTCAGGTTTGGAACTTTAATGTACCAAATAAAGTGACTTATTGCATCCTGTGTTGTTATGTTTCGTTTTCCATATGCTGGTAAAGATAGTTTTCTACTTGTCCGCATGTAATCTGCTGCATGGCATTTTAGCATCATGTTGGGGAGTCAGAAGGCAGTGAGCTCTCTATGTTCAAAATGTCTTTGCCCCTGTCGGGGTGTGCCTCGGCTTGCCGATGCGCGTTGTGATCAAGAGGAACTGCACGGCCCAGCAGCGGCGCTTCTTTGCCAGCGAGCCCAAGGCTCTTTTCCGGTGACAAGAAATTTTTTCTTTGCATGTCAGAGAGTGGGTGAGGTGGTGGCGGTGCTTCCCGTCGCTTCAGCGCCTCTCTCCTGATCGGGGTTAGAAGTGAGGTGGTGGCGGCGAACCTCATACCTTGTGTCGTGGTCCCCACCTCTATATGGCACAGCGCGACAGGGGCCCACCAGCCTTGCTTGGGCTGGACGCCCCCGATCAGGGTGTGGGTCAAGGGCCCAATGGGCCGTTGGGCCCATTGGGATAGAGATCAATCTAAGAACATGCTGTCCCAAGTGTCCAAGTTTCTATTTGCAGTATACTTACAAACATGTTCTAGACTTGTAAAGTACATACATCCATTACTATTTCATTTCTCAGATTCGACAACAATACTTTCCTTAGTAGAAAGATTCAATAAGCCAAAGACCCGAGTTCTTGAAAGAGGACAAATGAGTAGAAGTCGAAAGAAGAAACTTAGATTGAATATATAGCAACCATATGCAAAACTTGTCCCAACAAGAATATTCAAAGAAGATGGAACATACAACAAAACAGCAAACCTGTGCCGGATAAGGTTCTGTTATACCTCTCCGGCTCTCTCGTTGTTGTTACTATCATTGAGGCCTCTCGGTCACTCATAACAGAATAGCTTCGGTCATTTTCCTCTATCCACTACTCATAGAACACAAGGGTTCTAACCAAAAAAAAAGAACATGGGACTTCAAGAAGAAGAACAGAGTGAACGGTTTCAGTACAACTCTACGGTTTTACTACGTACACACTTCTTGCACCGACTGTTGATCGAAGTATCTATCACTTGAGAAACGGTCCCTGGTGTCACAGAAAGGTATATTGCTTCCCGTTTATGATGTGATTACAGATATGTGCACACGAATAAGACCGTGAATACAGGAAATACACAAACGGCTTTCTAAATCTTGACGTAGATCGGGAGCCCACAATCTGTTTAGAACACATGTGCCCTAAAGCCCAAAGCCTAGAGACTCTTTTTAACGAAATCAGATTCTCTCATGTTTTCTGTTTTTCCAATAAATTATCCTGTTTGACTCGCCATCGACAATAGGCGATGTACCTCAACACCTTTGTAAAAGAAGCTAGCACACAAAACCTTGAAATTTGGACCCTAATAACTGGCGTCCGTTCCCTGGGAGCCCTGCTGCCAGCGAATGACTCGGGTAATCCCTAAACGGCGCCTTAAGTGCCACTTAGAGGGTTGTCAGTACAGGGCGCACACACCCTTAGCGGGGCGGCCCAATTGTTTTTCTGTTTTCACCTGGGATTTCAACATTTTTTTCTTTTCCTTCCTGTTCTTTTCAAACTGTATGAACTTTTTTAAAAGTCGATGATTTTTTTTTCAAGATTAATGTTTTTTTCAGTTTTTTTGAACTTTTTTGAAATCGATGATTTTTGTTCAGGTTTGATGAAGTATTTCCAATTCAATGAACTTTTTAAAAAATTTAAACGTTTTAAAAACTCGGTGATTTTTTTTCAAATTCGTGAACTTTTTTTTAGGTCTGTGTTTCTTTTTCAAATCTGTGAACATTTTTTTGAATTTTAGTTTGTTGTTATTGTTTATTTGTTTCGTTTTTTCACTGGTGAACGATTGACCAGTCAGGTGGTCAACTGCAACCGTGTCAAGATGATCGAGCAAACCAGAGTAACTATCGAGCGTTTGTCTCTATTCTTGGGCCAGCCACAAGCGGGGGTGCCTGGGTGTCGAAAAGCTCAAGCTATAGGAGCCCCCAGTGACTCTGTTCGATCCCGTGAAGCAAGCGAACCAATTCGTTCACTAGGGAGCACCCCGAGCGCGAACCCCCCCTGTAAAGGCATATTTATCCCCAAGGTGTTTTGGTGATTGATGACAATGCTTATGCGGACTAATTGTGTGCGTTGAGTTCTTTCAGAGATTCATCCTTTGGCACGAGACGATTACCTCCCCTCGGTGTTTTATTCAAGACGGTGTAGCTCCTTCGTTTCTCTGTTGGTGGACTAGTTTAGTAGGAGTCACCGTACTATCAAGAGGGGATCCGCTTTGGTAAGGCTAAGGTGGAATCAACATGTACACATCCTTATCACACCCGATGTTCCTTTCCGCTTCATTGGAGCTATCTTTCCTCTCCTTGCCTGCCCTGTCCTGTCCCAGTGGTAGTACCGCGGTCCTCAGCGGTAGTACTGCCGAAGCACGTCAAGCGGTAGTACCGCTCCCCGAGCGGTAGTACCGCTTGCGGTCTTCGGCCGTAGTACCGCAGTGGTTCCGGGCTACTACCGCCTCGACTCGAGACCGCTGTTTTTTGTGTCGGGTTTTACGGTACTAGTAGCGGCAATAGTGGCGGTAGTACCGCTCCAAGCGGTAGTACCGCCCATACTTCCGCGGTAGTACCGCTCTGGGTCCAGGACCCTGCAACCCTCGTCAGCGCGGCAGTACCGCTGGGAGGGAACGGTAGTACTGCTTGTCAGCGGTAGTACCGCCCTGCCCAAGCGGTAGTACCGCTCTATGCGTGGCTGTTTGGGGGGTAACGGTTGGATTGTTTCCCCCACTATATAAAGGTGTCTTCTTCCCCAAAGTTGACTTACCTCTTCCCCCAAAAGCTCCATTGTTGCTCCAAGCTCCATTTTCGCCCGATCTCTCTTCCTAGCCAATCAAACTTGTTGATTTGCTCGGGATTGGTTGAGAAGGCCCCGATCTACACTTCCACCAAGAGAAATTTGATTCCCCCACTAATCCCTAGCGGATCTTGTTACTCTTGGGTGTTTGAGCACCCTAGACGGTTGAGGTCACCTCGGAGCCATACTCCATTGTTGTGAAGCTTCATGGTGTTGTTGGGAGCCTCAAATTAAGTTGTGGAGATTGCCCCAACCTTGTTTGTAAAGGTTCGGTCGCCGCCTTCAAGGGCACCAATAGTGGAATCACGGCATCGCACATTGTGTGAGGGTGTGAGGAGAATACGGTGGCCCTAGTGGCTTCTTGGGGAGCATTGTGCCTCCACACCGCTCCAACGGAGACGTACTTCCCTTCAAAGGAAGGAACTTTGGTAACACATCCTCGTCTCCACCGGCTCCACTCTTGGTTATCTCGCGCCTTTATTTTTGCAAGCTTACTTGTGTTGTTTCCCTTGCTTGCTCGTGTGCTTGTTGTCGTTGCATCATATAGGTTGTTCACCTAGTTGCTTATCTAAACAACCTACTTTGATGCAAAGTTTAATTTGGTAAAGAAAAGCTAAAAATTTGTTAGTTGCCTATTCACCCCCCCTCTAGTCAACTATATTGATCATTTCAATTGGTATCAGAGCCTCGTCTCTTTATTAAGGACTTTGCCGTCCGAAGAGTATGGTTGACACCGTAGACGGTGGGGAGGAGGAGCACTCCGGTGTGAATCCGATCTCGTCTACGGGTAATGGGGAACCGTGGTGTCCCGTGAGGAATTCAATGTGGCCTTGGACACATTGAAAACCTCCATGACAACCACGGTTGAAAGCATGTTTAATAAATTCTTAGAAGGACTTAAATGAAGGAAATATGCCCTAGAGCAATAATAAAGTTATTATTTATTTCCTTATATCATGATAAATGTTTATTATTCGAATTGTATTAACCGGAAACATAATACATGTGTGAATACATGGACAAACAGAGTGTCACTAGTATGCCTCTACTTGACTAGCTCGTGAATCGAAGATGGTTATGTTTCCTAACCATAGACATGAGTTGTCATTTGATTAACGGGATCACATCATTAGGAGAATGATGTGATTGACATGACCCATTCCGTTAGCTTAGCACACAATCGTTTAGTATTCTGCTATTGCTTTCTTCATGACTTATACATGTTCCTGTAACTATGAGATTATGCAACTCCCGTTTACCGGAGGAACACTTTGGGTGCTACCAAACATCAGAACGTAACTGGGTGATTATAAAGGAGCACTACAGGTGTCTCCAAAGGTACATGTTGGGTTGGCGTATTTCGAGATTAGGTTTTGTCACTCCGATTGTCGGAGAGGTATCTCTGGGCCCTCTCGGTAATGCACATCACTATAAGCCTTGCAAGCAATGTGACCAATGAGTTGGTTACGGGATGATGCATTACGTAACGAGTAAAGAGACTTGCCGGTAACGAGATTGAACTAGGTATTGGATACCGACGATCAAATCTCGGGCAAGTAACATACCGATGACAAAGGGAACAACGTATGTTGTTATGCGGTTTGACCGATAAAGATCTTCGTAGAATATGTAGGAGCCAATATGGGCATCCAGGTTCCGCTATTGGTCATTGACCAAGAATAGTTCTAGGTCATGTCTACATAGTTCTCGAACCCGTAGGGTCCGCACGCTTAAGGTTTCGATGACAGTTATATTATGAGTTTATGAGTTTTGATGTACCGAAGGAGTTCGGAGTCCCGGATGAGATCGGGGACATGACGAGGAGTCTCGAAATGGTTGAGACGTAAAGATCGATATATTGGACGACTATATTCGGAGTTCGGAAAGGTTCCGAGTGATTCGGGTATTTTTCGGAGTACCGGAGAGTTACGGGAATTCGCCGCGGAGTATATGGGCCTTATTGGGCCATACGGGAATAGAGGAGAGAGGCCGAAAGGAAGGAGGCGCGTAGCCCCCCTCTGGTCCGAATTGGACAAGGGGTGCGGCCCCCCTTTCCTTCCTCCTCTCCCCCTCTTTCCACTTCTCCTACTCCAACAAGGAAGGAGGGAGTCCTACTCCCGGTGGGAGTAGGTATCCCCTTGGCGCGCCCCCTCCTAGGCCGGCCGCACCTCCCCCTCCCTCATTTATATACGGGGGCAGGGGCACCCCACAATAACACAAGTTGATCTACGGATTGTTCCTTAGCCGTGTGCGGTGCCCCCCTCCACCATATTCCACCTCGGTCATATCGTCGCGGAGTTTAGGCGAAGCCCTGCGCCGGTAGAGCATCATCATCGTCACCACGCCGTCGTGCTGACGGAACTCATCCCCGACACTTTGCTGGATCGGAGTCCGGGGATCGTCATCGAGCTGAACGTGTGCTGAACTCGGAGGTGCCGTACGTTCGGTACTTGGATCAGTCAGATCGTGAAGACGTACGACTACATCAACCGCGTTGTCATAACGCTTCCGCTTACGGTCTACGAGGGTACGTGGACAATACTCGCCCCTCTCGTTGCTATGCCATCACCATGATCTTGCGTGTGCGTAGGAATTTTTTTAAAATTACTACGTTACCCAACAGTGGCATCCGAGCCAGGTTTTATGCGTTGATGTTATATGCACGAGTAGAACACAAGTGAGTTGTGGGCGATACAAGTCATACTGCTTACCAGCATGTCATACTTTGGTTCGGCGGTATTGTGAGATTAAGTGGCCCGGACCGACATTACGCGTATGCTTACGCGAGACTAGTTTCACCGTTGCAAGCACTCGTGCTTAAAGGTGGCTGGCGGGTGTCTGTCTCTCTCACTTTAGCTGAATCGAGTGTGGCTACGCCCGGTCCTTGCGAAGGTTAAAACAGCACTAACTTGTCGAACTATCGTTGTGGTTTTGATGCGTAGATAAGAACGGTTCTTGCTAAGCCCGTAGCAGCCACGTAAAATTTGCAACAACAAAGTAGATGACGTCTAACTTGTTTTTGCAGGGCATGTTGTGATGTGATATGGTCAAGATGTGATGCTATATTTTATTGTATGAGATGATCATGTTTTGTAACCGAAGTTATCGGCAACTGGCAGGAGCCATATGGTTGTCGCTTTATTGTATGAAATAGAAACGCCCTGTAATTGCTTTACTTTATCACTAAGCGGTAGCGATAGTCGTAGAAGCAATAGATGGCGTAACGACAACGATGCTACGATGGAGATCAAGGTGTCGCGCTGGTGACGATGGTGATCATGACGGTGCTTTGAAGATGGAGATCACAAGCACAAGATGATGATGGCCATATCATATCACTTATATTGATTGCATGTGATGTTTATCCTTTATGCATCTTATCTTGCTTTGATCGACGGTAGCATTTTAATATGATCTCTCACTTAATAATCAAGAAGTGTTCTCCCTGAGTATGCACCGTTGCCAAAGTTCGTCGTGCCCAGACACCACGTGATGATCGGGTGTGATAAGCTCTACGTCCATCTACAACGGGTGCAAGACAGTTTTGCACACGCGGAATACTCAGGTTAAACTTGACGAGCCTAGCATATGCATATATGGCCTCGGAACACGGAGACCGAAAGGTCGAGCGTGAATCATATAGTAGATATGATCAACATAGTGATGTTCACCATTGAAAACTACTCCATCTCACGTGATGATCGGTTATGGTTTAGTTGATTTGGATCACGTGATCACTTAGAGGATTAGAGGGATGTCTTTTTAAGTGGGAGTTCTTAAGTAATATGATTAATTGAACTTAAATTTATCATGAACTTAGTACCTGGTAGTGTTTTGCAAATTATGTTGTAGATCAATAGCTTGCGTTGTTGCTTTCATATGTTTATTTTTATATGTCCCTAGAGAAAATTGTGTTGAAAGATGTTAATAGCAATGATGCGGTTTGGATCCGTGATCTGAGGTTTATCCTCATTGCTGCACAGAAGAATTATGTCCTTAATGCACCGCTAGGTGACAGACCTATTGCAGGAGCAGATGCAGACGTTATGAACATTTGGCTAGCTCAATATGATGACTACTTGATAGTTTAGTGCACCATGCTTAACGGCTTAGAATCGGGACTTCAAAGACGTTTTGAACGTCATGGACCATATGAGATATTCCAGGAGTTGAAGTTAATATTTCAAGCAAATACCCGAGTTGAGAGATATGAAGTCTCCAACAAGTTCTATAGCTAAAAGATGGAGGAGAATCGCTCAACTAGTGAGCACGTGCTCAGATTGTCTGGGTACTACAATCGCTTGAATCAAGTGGAAGTTAATCTTCCAGATAAGATAGTGATTGACAGAATTCTCTAGTCACCATCACCAAGTTAGTAGAACTTTGTGATGAACTATAGTATGCAAGGGATGACGAAAACGATTCCCGAGCACTTCGTGATGTTGAAATCAACGAAGTTAGAAATCAAGAAAGAGCATCAAGTGTTGATGGTTGACAAGATCACTAGTTTCAAGAAAAAGGGCAAAGGGAAAGAAAGGGGAACTTCAAGAAGAATGGCAAGCAAGTTGCTGCTCAAGTGAAGAAGCCCAAATCTGGTCCTAAGCCTGAGACTAAGTGCTTCTACTTCAAAGGGACTGGTCACTGGAAGCGGAACTACCCCAAGTGATTGGTGGATAAGAAGGATGGCAAAGTGAACATAAGTATATTTGATATTGATGTGTACTTTACTAGTGTTTATAGCAACCCCTCAGTATTTGATACTAGTTCAGTTGCTAAGATTAGTAACTCGAAACGGGATTGCAGAATAAACAGAGACTAGTTAAGGGTGAAGTGACGATGTATGTTGGAAGTGGTTCCAAGATTGATATGATCATCATCGCACACTCCCTATACTTTCGGGATTAGTGTTGAACCTAAATAAGTGTTATTTGGTGTTTGCGTTGAGCATGAATATGATTTGATCATGTTTGTTGCAATACGGTTATTCATTTAAGTTAGAGAATAATTGTTGTTCTGTTTACATGAATAGAACCTTCTATGGTCATACACACCAACAAAAATGGTTTGTTGGATCTCGATCGTAGTAATACACATATTCATAATATTGAAGCCAAAAAGATGCAAAGTTACTAATGATAGTGCAACTTATTTGTGGCACTGCCGTTTGGGTCATATCGGTGTAAAGCGCATGAAGAAACTCCATAAAGATGGATTTTCGGAATCACTTGGTTATGAATCATTTGATGCTTGCGAACCGTGCCTATTGGGCAAGATGACTAAAAACTCCGTTCTCCGGAACAATGGAACGAGCTACTGACTTATTGGAAATAATACATACCGATGTATGCAATTCAATGAGTGTTGATGCTCGTGGCAAGTATCGTTATATTCTGACCTTCACAAAATGATTTGAGCAGATATGGGTATATCTACTTGATGAAACATAAGTCTGAAATAATTGAAATGTTCAAAGAATTTCAGAGTGAAGTGGAAAAATCATCGTAACAAGAAAATAAAATTTCTACGATCTGATCGCGGAGACGAATATTTGAGTTACGAGTTTGGTCTTCAATTAAAACAATGTGGAATAGTTTCACAGCTCACGCCATCTGGAACACCACAATGTAATGGTGTGTCCGAACGTCATAACAAGTACTTTATTGGATATAGTGCAATCTATGATGTCTCTTACCGATTTACCACTATCATTTTGGGGTTATGCATTAGAGACAGCTGCATTCACGTTTAATAGGGCACCATCTAAATTCGTTGAGACGACACGGTATGAACTATGGTTTAGCAGTAAACCTAAGTTGTCGTTTCTTAAAGTTTGGAGTTGCGATGCTTATGTGAAAAAGTTTCAACCTGATAAGCTCGAACCCAAATCGGAGAAGTGCGTCTTCATAGAATACCCAATGGAAACTGTTGGGTACACCTTCTATCACAGATCCGAAGGCAAATTATTCGTTGCTAAGATGGATCCTTTCTAGAGAAGAAGTTTCTCTCGAAAGAAGTGAGTGGGAGGAAAGTAGAACTTGATGAGGTAACTGTACCTGCTCCCTTATTGGAAAGTAGTTCATCACAGAAATCAGTTCCAGTGATTACTACACCAATTAGTGAGGAAGTTAATGATGATGATCATGAAACTTCAGATCAAGTTGCTGCCAAACCTTGTAGGTCTTCCAGAGTAAGATCCGCACTAGAGTGGTATGGTAATCATGTTCTGGAAGTCATGTTACTAGACCATGATGAACCTACGAACTATGAGGAAGCGATGATGAGCCCAGATTCTGTAACATGGCTTGAGGCCATGAGATCTGAGATAAGATCCATGTATGAAAACAAAGTATGGACTTTGATTGACTTGCCCAATGATCGGCGAGACATTGAGATTAAATGGATCTTCAAGAGGAAGACAGACGCTGATAGTGTTACTATCTACAAAGCTAGAATTGTCGCAAAAGGTTTTCGACAAGTTCAAGGTGTTGACTACGATGAGAGTTTTTTCACTCGTATCTATGCTTAAGTCTATCTGAATCATGTTAGCAATTGCCGCATTTTATGAAATCTGGCAAATGGATAAACAAAACTGCATTCCTTAATGGTTTTCTTAAAGAAGAGTTGTATATGATGCAACCAGAAGGTTTTGTCAATCCTAAAGGTGCTCACAAATTGTGCAAGCTCTAGCGATCCATCTATGGACTGGTGCAAGCATCTCGGAGTTGGAATATATGCTTTGATGAGTTGATCAAAGCATATGGTTTTATACAGACTTTTGGAAAGGCCTGTATTTACAAGAAAGTGAGTGGGAGCACTACAGCCTTTCTGATAAGTATATGTGAATGACATATTGTTGATCGGAAATAATGTAGATTTATTCTGCAAAGCATAAAGGAGTGTTTGAAAGGAGTTTTTCAAAGAAAGACCTCGATGAAGCTGCATACATATTGAGCATCAAGATCTATAGAGATAGATCAAGACGCTTGATAAGTTTTTCAATAATGCATACCTTGACAAGATTTTGAAGTAGTTCAAAATGGAACAGTCAAAGAAGGAGTTCTTGCCTGTGTTGCAAGGTATGAAGTTGAGTAAGACTCAAGACCCGACCATGGCAGAAAATAGAAAGAGAATGAAAAGTCATTCCCTATGCCTCAGTCATAGGTTCTATAAAGTATGCTATGCTGTGAACCAGACCTATTGTATACCTTGCTCTGAGTTTAACAAAGGAATACAATTTTGATCTAATAGTAGATCACTGGACAGCGGTCAAGAATATACTTAGTGAGGACTAAGGAGATATTTCTCGATTATGGAGGTGATAAAAGAGTTCGTTGTAAAAGTTACATCGGTGCAAACTTTTACACTGATCCAGATGACTCTAAGTCTCAATCTGGATACATATTGAAAGTGGGAGCAATTAGCTAGAGTAGCTCCGTGCAGAGCATTGTAGACATAGGAATTTGCAAAATGCTTACGGATCTGAATCTGACAGACCCGTTGACTAAAATTATCTCACAAGCAAAACATGATCACACCTTAGTACTCTTTGGGTGTTAATCACATAGCGATGTGAACTAGATTACCGACTCTAGTAAACCCTTTGGGTGTTGGTCACATGTCGATGTGAACTATGGGTGTTAACCACATAAAGATGTGAACTATTGATGTTAAATCACATGGCGATGTGAACTAGATTATTGACTCTAGTGCAAGTGGGAGACTGAAGGAAATATGCCCTAGAGCAATAATAAAGTTATTATTTATTTCCTTATATCATGATAAATGTTTATTATTCATGCTAGAATTGTATTAACCGGAAACATAATACATGTGTGAATACATAGACAAACAGAGTGTCACTAGTATGCCTCTACTTGACTAGCTCGTTAATCGAAGATGGTTATGTTTCCTAACCATAGACATGAGTTGTCATTTGATTAACGGGATCACATCATTAGGGGAATGATGTGATTGACATGACCCATTCCGTTAGCTTAGCACTTGATCGTTTAGTATTCTGCTATTGCTTTCTTCATGACTTATACATGTTCCTGTAACTATGAGATTATGCAACTCCCGTTTACCGGAGGAACACTTTGGGTGCTACCAAACGTCACAACGTAACTGGGTGATTATAAAGGAGCACTACAGGTGTATCCAAAGGTACATGTTGGGTTGGCGTATTTCGAGATTAGGTTTTGTCACTCCGATTGTCGGAGAGGTATCTCTGGGCCCTCTCGGTAATGCACATCACTATAAGCCTTGCAAGCAATGTGACCAATGAGTTGGTTACGGGATGATGCATTACGTAACGAGTAAAGAGACTTGCCGGTAAAGAGATTGAACTAGGTATTGGATACCGACGATCAAATCTCGGGCAAGTAACATACCGATGACAAAGGGAAAAACGTATGTTGTTATGCGGTTTGACCGATAAAGATCTTCGTAGAATATGTAGGAGCCAATATGGGCATCCAGGTTCCGCTATTGGTTATTGACCAAGAATAGTTCTAGGTCATGTCTACATAGTTCTCGAACCCGTAGGGTCCGCACGCTTAAGGTTTCGATGACAGTTATATTATGAGTTTATGAGTTTTGATGTACCGAAGGAGCTCGCAGTCCCGGATGAGATCGGGGACATGACGAGGAGTCTCGAAATGGTCGAGACGTAAAGATCAATATATTGGACGACTATATTCGGAGTTCGGAAAGGTTCCGAGTGATTCGGGTATTTTTCGGAGTACCGGAGAGTTACGGGAATTCGCCGGGGAGTATATGGGCCTTATTGGGCCATACGGGAATAGAGGAGAGAGGCCGAAAGGAAGGAGGCGCGCAGCCCCCCTCTGGTCCGAATTGGACAAGGGGTGCGGCCCTCCTTTCCTTCCTCCTCTCCCCCTCTTTCCACTTTTCCTACTCCAACAAGGAAGGAGGGAGTCCTACTCCCGGTGGGAGTAGGACTCCCCTTGGCGCGCCCCCTCCTAGGCCGGCCGCACCTCCCCCTCCCTCCTTTATATACGGGGGCAGGGGGGCACCCCACAATAACACAAGTTGATCTACGGATCGTTCCTTAGCCGTGTGCGGTGCCCCCCTCCACCATATTCCACCTCGGTCATATCGTCGCGGAGTTTAGGCGAAGCCCTGCGCCGGTAGAGCATCATCATCGTCACCACGCCGTCGTGCTGACGGAACTCATCCCCGACACTTTGCTGGATCGGAGTCCGGGGATCGTCATTGAGCTGAACGTGTGCTGAACTCGGAGGTGCCGTACGTTTGGTACTTGGATCAGTCGGATCGTGAAGACGTACGACTACATCAACCGCGTTGTCATAACGCTTCCGCTTACGGTCTACGAGGGTACGTGGACAATACTCTCCCCTCTCGTTGCTATGCCATCACCATGATCTTGCATGTGCGTAAGAATTTTTTTGAAATTACTACGTTACCCAACATTAAACTACCTACCTCACCATTGAAAGTGGGTGATCCCGCTAACAAGGTGACGGATGCTAACTCCGACAAGGGGGAAGCTAATAGTGAGAAGGGTCCTTCTACTAGTGGTAGAAATGGCACCGACATCTTTGCCCATGTGGAACCTCCAACTTATGGAGGACCGATTCCCTCTACTCATTTAAATCATGCCGGCCTCCTCCTAAGATTGTGAAAAATGAGGATTTTGATTCCTGGGTGTATCGCTTCAAGTGTCATTTAAAATCATGTGAATACTAACCTTTGGATAATCATTGAAGAAGGTTTCTATCCACATGACCGAAGCAACTTCACCCCGAGAGAAGTGGTAGATAATCAATTCAATGAGAGTGCTCTCTTCATCATCCAAGATGCTATCCTTCCCGAAGATCTCCCTCATCTTCGACCCCATGCCATGGCCAAAGACGCATGGCAATGCGTTGTGTCTCTCTATCGAGGAAGTGCTAGCATTCAACGCTCCAACTATGAAGTGGTGCAAGATGAAGCCGATGAGTTTGCAATGAAAGAAGATGAAGAACCTCGTGAGCTCTTTCGAAGAGTGACCAAACTCGCGGTCTCACTCCGAGATCATGGGAGTAAGGACATAGATGACAATTGGATCAAGCGCAAGTTCCTCAAGGCCATGATGCCCTACAACAAGGCCATGTCCTCCGTCATTCCGTCAAAGACCGGACTTCCACTCCATGACCTCAAGTGAAGTGTTGGATGAGTTTGTTGCAATGAGCATCTTGGACAAGACCGCCGACAATGCGGTGCTCCGTTCTCAAAGGGCAAAGAAGCCCAACCTTGCCTTGAAGGCCAAGGTTATTGTGGAAGAAGAGGAAGAAGAGGAAGATGAGGAGAGCAATCCCGAAGATACGAAATATGATTATCATGAGCACATGGCTCTTGCTTCAAGACAATTTTGGAGCAAGAAGAATTCAAGACCCAACTTCAACAAGAACAACTCAAGTGGAGTCAAGGGCAAGCAACGAGTTAGAACTTGTTTCAACTGTGGCAATGTGAGCCATTTCGTTGCGGATTGTCCTTATGAGAAGCGGGAAGACAATGGTGGCAAGTTCATCCGAAAAGACAAAGCCAAATCCTTCCCCAACAAGAACAACTTCACCAAGAAGACTCCTACTCGTGGGTTGGTGGTTCAAGAAGAATATTGTGAGGATGACGATGCTGATGAAGATAGAGAAGCAATGGCCATGGCATCCGTTGCCATTGCCACATCTCCCCGGATGTCTCTCCTTCGATTCACCCAACGAGAACATCACCGCCAAGTGCCTCATGGCTAAAGCCACCAACAAGGTAACCCCCAACATCAAAACCACCATCATTACTAATCCCTCTTTGATGGATGGCATTGATGAAAGTGAGGGGTATAATGAAGAAGTAAATGAATTTGAGTCTTTTATGAGTAAGCTCAAGGGAAAATCCAAGAAGCACTTTGTTGCTCTCTTGGAACAACTTGGTGAAGCCAATGACATGATCGAGGCTCACGAAGATACCATCTCTAAGATGGAAGGTCATAGTCGTGACTATGCCGATGAGATATCGGATCTCTCCAATGCTCTTGAGGAAGAGCGTGGGCATCGTTTGGCTCTTGAGGAGTCACACAACGGTGACCATGCCAAGTTAAAGAAAGATCTTGATCATGCTCTTGTTGTGTCTCGTGTGCTAACTTCCGAGAAGGCTAAACTTGGGGTTGATCATGCTAGACTCAAGGAGGAGTTTTATGTACTTGACAAGGCCCACAAGGTCTTGAAGGGTGCACATGCAAACCTCAAGGAGTCTCATGCTCAACTCCAAGTTGAGCTAACCAAGGAAAAGGCCACCTTTCCTCATATGGTATTAATTGATAATGCATATGCCACTAACCCGTGTTGTGAGCATGTGCATCTTGTGGAGGAGAATGCCAAATTGAAGGATCAACTTGAGAAAGGCCTTGTGACATGCATTCAAGGTGAGAAGAACCTCAACGACCTTTTGAGCAATCAAAAGGAAGTTGTGGCCAAGGAAGGAATTGGATTCGCACCCAAGTCCAAGAACAAGAAGAAGAACGACAAGACCAAACGACCTCCCCCTCTCAAGCAAACCTTTGTGAAAGAGGGAGAGGGTGCTCCTAAGGAGAAGAAGAACAATGTGAAGGGTGTTGATGTCAAAAAGGGCAACACCACCTCCCCCTCCTCCAACAAAGCCGGCGACTTTAACCCGTCATATGTGTTGTGCCGTGCTAGTGATGGACATGTTTATGCTAAATTTGTTGGTTCTCCTTATGAGTACATTGAGTGGTCTATTTGGGTTCCTAAGACCCTTGTTACTAACATCAAAGGACCCATTACTAAATGGGTACCTAAAACCAAGCATTGATCTCTTGTAGGTGTTTGCTTCCGGTGGGGGATCATGGTTGCTCGATAGTGGAGCAACAAATCATATGACCGGGAGCAAGGACTTGGTGGTGGACGTGCAAAAGATTCCATCTATGCCCACCAATGTCGAGTGGGGTGATGCCTCACATTCTAAGGTATTGGGTCTTGGCAAGGTTGTCATTTCTCATGATCTAACGATCAAGAAAGTCATGCTTGTTGAGTCCCTTGCATACAATTTGCTTTCCGTTCGTCAACTTGCACTCATGGGTTTTGCTACTTTCTTTGACATTGATACTGTGGCCCTCTTGTGGAGCAAGACTCTTAAAGTAGCCTTTGTTGGTCATGTCGAGAATGGTCTCTATGTGATTAACTTTTCGGAGCGACCCACTAAGACCGCGACATGCCTAATGGCTAAAGTTGACGTGGGATGGCTTTGGCATCGCCGTTTAGCCCACGTCAATATGAGATCTTTGCAAAGTCTTCTCAAGGGGGACCATGTCCGTGGACTAACAAATGTTAGTTTTGCCAAAGATCGTGCTTGCAGTGCTTGTATCGAAGGAAAGCTTCATGAAACGGCTCACCCTCTCACGACTATCATCTATTCGAAGAGACCCTTGGAGCTCCTTCACATGGATCTCTTTGGGCCACCATCCTTTGATAGTCTTGGGGGAAGAAAGTATTGCTTGGTGATTGTGGATGATTATTCAAGATACACGTGGGTATACTTCTTGAAGAGGAAGAGTGAGACTCAACAAACCATCATCGACTTTGCAAATGAAGCTCAACGTCAACATGATGCAAAGATCTTGACAATAAGAAGTGACAACGGCACCGAGTTCAAGAACTACACCTTGGATGAGTTTCTTAGCGATGAGGGGATCAAGCATCAATATGCTGCACCATATACCCCTCAACAAAATGGTGTAGCGGAGAGGAAGAACCGGACGTTGATGGATGCGGCAAGGACCATGATGGCGGAGTTCAAGTCTCTAGACAACTTTTTGGGCCGAAGCCATCAACACAGCGTGTCATGCATCCAATTGGCTCTATCTCCGCAAAGGCTTGAACAAGACTCCTTATAAGATACTCACCTGTAACAAGCCCAATCTCAAGTACTTCCGGGTGTTCGGGTGTAAGTGTTTCATTCTCAAGAAAGGTGTTCGTTTGTCTAAATTTGAGGCTAGAGCTTATGAGGGCATATTTGTTGGTTATGCTACAAACTCTCATGCTTACCGTGTCCTCAACAAGTCCACCGGACTCATTGAGGAGACGTGTAACGTGGAGTTTGACGAAAATAACGGCTCCCAAGTGGAGCAAAGTGGTACTTGTGTTGGTAGGTGATGAAATTCCTCCCCAAGCCATAAGAAGAATGGGTATTGGTCATATTCTACCCATTGAGGAACCCCTTATGGCCGAAGGAGAAGGACAATGCTCCACTCAAGTGGAGCCATCACCTCCCCAAGACCCACACGCTTCCGAAGAACAAAGTGAAGGCCCTCAACCTCAGTGAACAAGACCAAGGGCAAGATCAACCTCAAGATGGTGGTGAACCACCAAATGATGCCCAAGGTCAAGTTCTTCCCCTCGAGCAAGTTCAAGATCATGAGCAAGCTCAAGATCAAGAACAAGCTCAAGACGGCGCTCAAGATAATCAAGTTAACCCTCCTCCTTCCACATCCGAGGAGGAATTAGAGCGTCGTGCCGCGAAGATTGCTTCCAAGCTCACCACCAAAGGCCATCTCATGGAGAATGTGGTTAGAAGCCTAAGAAAGGGGGTAAGCACTCGTAGACAATTAGCAAACTACTGTGAACATCACGCGTTTGTCTCTTGTGTTGAACCCCAAAAGGTCTATGAGGCGCTCGAAGATTCGGATTGGCTCAATGCCATGCATGAAGAACTCAACAACTTCGAGTACAACAAGGTGTGGAGATTGGTGCCAAGGCCATCGGGGAACCACAACGTCATTGGAACCAAGTGGATTTTCAAGAACAAGCAAGATGCTCATGGGAACATCATTCGCAACAAGGCAAGATTGGTAGCACAAGGCTACTCCCAAGTCGAGGGTATCGACTACGGTGAAACCTTTGCTCCCGTTGCTCGCCTTGAATCCATTCGTTTGTTGATTGCTTATGCTTCCCATCACAACTTTAAGTTGCAACAAATGGATGTGAAAAGTGCTTTTCTTAATGGTCCTATTAATGAGTTGGTCTATGTCAAGCAACCCCCCGGGTTCGAGGATCCCTACTTCCCGGATCATGTGTATCAACTCGATAAGGCACTCTATGGCCTTAAACAAGCCCCACGTGCGTGGTATGACCACCTTACCGAGTTGTTACAAGATCGTGGATTTGAGGTGGGGCAAATCGATCCCACTCTTTTTACTAAGAAGGTCAAAGGGGAGTTGTTTGTATGCCAACTATATGTTGATGATATTATCTTTGGTTCCCCTAACAAAGCTTTCAATGAGGAATTTGCCGCTCTCATGACCTCCAAGTTCAAGATGTCTTCGATGGGAGAGTTGAAGTTCTTCCTTGGTTTTGATATCAAACAACGAAGAGAAGGTACCTTCATCAACCAAGCCAAATACACTCAAGACATGCTAAAAAGATTCAAGCTAAGTGATGTCAAGCCGGCTACTACACCAATGCCTACCAAGTGCCAACTTGACATTGATCCCAATGGTAAAGCGGTGGATCAAAAGGTATATCGCTCCATGATTGGCTCCTTGCTTTACCTTTGTGCATCTAGACCGGATATCATGTTGAGTGTGGGAATGTGTGCACGGTTTCAAGCCGCACCAAAGGAAAGTCACTATGTGGCGGTCAAGCGAATCTTTCGATATTTGGCTCATACCCCAAACTTTGGCTTATGGTACCCAAGAGGAGCAAACTTCAAGCTTGAAGGATTTACGGATTCCGATTGGGCGGGAGACAAAGTGGATAGGAAGTCCACTTCCGGAGGGTGCCAATTTCTTGGGTGCTCTTTGGTGAGTTGGTCTTCCAAGAAGCAAAGTTGTGTGTCTCTCTCGTCCACCGAAGCGAATATGTGGCGGCCGGTAGTTGTTGTGCACAACTCTTATGGATGAGGCAAACTTTAAAGGAATACGGTGTCATTTGTGACAAAGTGCCTCTTTGGTGTGATAATGAAAGTGCCATCAAGATTTCTCTCAACCCGGTGCAACACTTCAAGACGAAGCATATTGAGATTCGGTATCACTTCATCCGGGATCACATTAGGCGAGGGGAGATCGAGCTCAAGTATGTCAACACTCATGATAACCTTGCAGATATTTTCACGAAGCCCTTGGATGAAGCAAGATTTCGCGAGTTAAGGCATGAGCTAAATATCATTGATTCGAGCAATGTGACTTGAACCCTTGCACACCCCACCTCACTCAACTTGTTGTCTAGTTTAGATGTAGGCATGGACATAGGGGGAGTGTTGTTCTCTCAATGAACTCTCCCTCCCCCCATTATGCATAAATTGATCTAGTCTTTCACTTTAACCATTTTTGGATGGTACTTGTGCTCCAAGGATGAGTTTTGGTCATGGGTCCAAGGTTAAAATATTCGCGACGCCATACCTCTTGACTCAAACATAGGTGGCCTCGGCCACCGCCCTCTCTTGAAGAGGTGTGTTTTTGGCCTTTTGTTAGTGGGTTTGTGGCCGTTTTGGTTTTTCTCTCGTCTTAGTTGTGTTTCTCCCTTTCTCTTTGAGCTTAGCCGTCTTGCCTTGTGCCTTTTTGTTGCTGGGCGGTACTACCGCTGTGGGGCGGGGTCAGGGGGTTTTATCATGGGCAGGGGGAGGTTTCTCTCCCCCATACCCATTCACTCGCCACCTTGCTCCGTCTCGTCTCTCCAGCAACCGGCGCCGCGGGAGGGCTCCGACGGTTCTCCTTCTCCGGGGCGTCCCTCTCCATTCCCTTCGATGGAGTCGATCCCCACCTTGTCCTCTTGCCATGGATGCCGGTATTGCCCCCGTTCCCTCTCTCTTCTTGTCTAAATTTCCAATCTAGCATCTTAGGGGCAATAGTGGTTGCATCTCTAGATTTTTGGCCAAATCTAGGCTTGAGTAGGATGGAGAAGGCATCTAGGCAGTTTGGATTAGTGGTTGGTAGAAGTATTTTTGAATTTGGTAGGACGGTAGTGCCAGATCTGACCACGGCAGTAGGAAACTGCTGTTTCCCCGTCTCGAGCGGTACTACCGCTCCCTCTGGAGCGGTACTACCTCTTGGAGCGGTACTGCCACTCACAGGTCGCGGTACTACCGCCCTCTACCAGGTTCCATCATACTCTTACTACTCAGTGATCCTTTTGGTTGTGTTTGATGGCTTATGCTCGTTCTTTCTGGTTGTTTGCGTGTTCTTGTGTGTGGTTCCAGGTGATGAGCTTCCTGAGCATCAGGCTCGGCATATCAACCCCGGCCATGCCACGTCAAAGCGTTACTGCACAACTGAGTCTGCAGGAGGTTCCTCAAGTGCTCCACCTCCACCTCAACTCATGAAGAAGTCTGCTGTCAAGACGAAGCAATCTGGCAAAACCGTGCCGGAAATGCAAGCCAAGGAGTTCTGGGCAAGGCGTCGCCGCAACCCCTATGAGGCAGACCAAGATCCCACTTTGGTCAACCGTCCGTTCTGGAACAGGTTTCAGTTTGCCATCTTCTTTGATGTGCTCAAGGATAAGAAGAACCTCTTTGTTAACGTGCACTCCATCGACACCGACCATATGGAGAAGGATCCTGAATACTTTGGTGAAGCTCTTCAGATGTGCACTCAACTGAACATTCTTGGTGTCATGCAATTCAACAAAGATTATGATGCTGATATTGTGGCCCAATTCTATGCCACGGTTCATCTCGGGACTGATGAGGACAGGACACTGACTTGGATGACCAATGGCAAGTTGCTTTCTATCAAGTGGAAGGCGTTCATGGAGTTGATTGGGGTGGAAGATCACGGGCTTGCGTCTCCTGTCGGCTTTCGCCCACACCGCAACACCACCTCCACTCACAAGCAAGCACTATGGCCCTACTGCACTTTGAAGATCAACCCTGAGACGAAGAAGGAAACGAATGAGTTGCCTGCCTTTCTGGACATTCTTCACCGTGTCTTCCGTGAGACTCTTTTCCCTCGCATTGGGAATCTGGATATGGTTCATTCTTATCTCGTGGACATGCTTCTCTTCTGCCAGCGTGAGAAGGAAGAAAACATCGGCGAGTCCCTGGATATCTCTCATGTTATGTGGTCTGAGCTCTTATCTGCTATCTCCGAGCGCAAGTGCCCGATTTATGGTCCGTTCATCATGCTGCTTATTGAGAAGGCCTGGGATCGTGTCTATCCCAAGGTGATGCTAGAGACTGGAGAGTTGGTCTCTCATGACATCAAGCGTCTGAGGAAGAAGGACAACTAGGGCACTCAGGTCCCTAAATCTGGAGGTCCTTCGTCTGCTACTGCCATGGAGACCGAGGAGGAGGCTGAGGCTGAGGATGATGATGACTATGAGCCTTCTGCGGCAGAGCCCTCTTGGGCAAAGAAGCTCAAGCTCAAGATGAAGAAGCTGTTCTGCATGGAGTCTCACGGTCAGTACATGACTCATGTGGCTGAGAAGAAGGCCCGAGGTCGTCACAAGGAGCTCATGCGTCAGTTGGGTGCCACCGTTAATAGTGGATCTGAGGACCAGCTTACTGAGGAGGAGGAGTGGATTCAGCAGCACTGCCCATGGACAGATTCTGATGCCGAGCACTTCCCGACCGACGACGGTGGCGAAGACGATCCCGCTGAGATCTGATATTTGAGTCCCTCTCTTGCTATCACCTGGAGCCGTAGCAACACTCCCTCTCCTTTTTGGTGTCTCGATGCCAAAGGGGGAGAGAGTTTAGGGATTTGTGATTTGTGTCTTCCGTCTTCTGTGTTTGTGTTTTCTCGCAGTTTGCTTTGTTTGGTTTGTGTCAGTGAGACCTAAGTTCTAGTCATATGGTGTGAGACATATGCTACCTTATCTTTCGAGTATCATTATCTATGTCTATCTAGCTTATGAGTTGCATGCTTATCCTGTTATCTATGTTGCTCTCATATACCCTGCTTAGGTTGTTGGTCTCTAAAATGTAGGGGGAGCGTTGATCCTAGTATGTGTGTCGTGCAGTCCAAAGCACTTATCTAGATAGCACACATCTAGGGGAGCCCATCTACATTTTAGGACGGTGGGGTTTTGCGCTTGTCCTATATCTTTCCTGTTTGTGCAAATCCCGTATTGTCATCAATCCACCAAAAAGGGGGAGATTGTAAGGGCATATTTATCCCCAAGATGTTTTGGTGATTGATGACAATGCTTTTGCGGACTAATCGTGTGCGTTGAGATTTTTCAGAGATTCATCCTTTGGCACGAGACGATTCCATCCCCTCGGATGTTTTATTCAAGACGGTGTAGCTCCTTCGTTTCTCTGTTGGTGGACTAGTTTCGTAGGAGTCACCATACTATCAAGAGGGGATCCGCTTTGGTAAGGCTAGGGTGGAATCAACACGTACACATCCTTATCACACCCGATGTTCCATTCCACTCCATTGGAGCTATCTTTCCTCTCAGTGCCTGCCCTGTCATGTCCCAGCGGTAGTACCACGGTCCTCAGCGGTAGTACCACCGAAGTACGTCAAGCGGTAGTACCGCTCCCCGAGCGGTAGTACCGCTTGCGATCTTCGGTCGTAGTACCGCAGTGGTTCCGGGCTACTACCGCCTCGACTCGAGACTGCTGTTTTTCATGTCGGGTTTTACGGTACTAGTAGCGGCAGTAGTGGCGGTAGTACTGCCCATACTTCCGCGGTAGTACTGCTCTGGGACTAGGACCCTGCAACCCTCGTCAGCGCGGCAGTACCGCTGGGAGGGAACGGTAGTACCGCTTGTCAGCGGTAGTACCACCCTGCCCAAGCGGTAGTACCGCTCTGTGCGTGGCTATTTGGGGGGGGGGTAACGGTTGGATTGTTTCCCCCACTATATAAAGGTGTCTTCTTCCCCAAAGTTGACTTACCTCTTCCCCCAAAAGCTCCATTGTTGCTCCAAGCTCCATTTTCACCCGATCTCTCTCCCTAGCCAATCAAACTTGTTGATTTGCTCGGGATTGGTTGAGAAGGCCCCGATCTACACTTCCACCAAGAGAAATTTGATTCCCCCCACTAATCCCTAGCGGATCTTGTTACTCTTGGGTGTTTGAGCACCCTAGACGGTTGAGGTCACCTCGAAGCCATACTCCATTGTGGTGAAGCTTCGTGGTGTTGTTGGGAGCCTCCAATTAAGTTGTGGAGATTGCCCCAACCTTGTTTCTAAAGGTTCGGTCGTCGCCTTCAAGGGCACCAATAGTGGAATCACGGCATCTCGCATTGTGTGAGGGCGTGAGGAGAATACGGTGGCCCTAGTGGCTTCTTGGGGAGCATTGTGCCTGCACACCGCTCCAACAGAGACGTACTTCCCTTCAAAGGAAGGAACTTCGGTAACACATCCTCGTCTCCACCGGCTCCACTCTTGGTTATCTTGCGCCTTTATTTTTGCAAGCTTACTTGTGTTGTTTCCCTTGCTTGCTCGTGTGCTTGTTGTCGTTGCATCATATAGGTTGTTCACCTAGTTGCTTATCTAGACAACCTACTTTGATGCAAAGTTTAATTTGGTAAAGAAAAGCTAAAAATTTGTTAGTTACCTATTCACCCCCCCTCTAGTCAACTATATCGATCCTTTCACCCCCCCGGCTTTATGACTGATCTGATAGATCAAGTTCTCTGTTTGGGCCACAAAAAAGGCCTAACTTTCATAGTGCTAAAATCATGTGTGTTAGATTATAAAGAAACACGTGAATTTGCCATGGTGTAAAATTATAAAGCACATAAAAATATAGAAAATGTATCCTAATTTTGCAGAAATGGTGAAAATGATCACACGGCAACTTGTTGCAAGAATTTCAACTTGTTGTGATCATTGTATTCGAAAAAATATCTACAAATTTGCCATGGAGACATTTCAAATATTCAAATAGAAATACCATGGCTCCAATATAATAAAAATTGCATGCTATTGATATTAAAAATTTCATGCTCTTAAATAAAAAAATGCCATATTTTTAATATGAAAATGCCATCCTTTTTTAGGGAAAATATGTTGCTCTTAGTAGTGAAAAATGCCATGCTATTAGCATTAAAAATGACATACTCTTTTTTTAGAATAAAAACTACATGCTCTAAATAGTTAAGAATGCCATGCTATTAATAATAATATATCCCCCAAAAATAATAATAACCATGTCATTTTCTTATGCTATTAATATTAAAATTTCATGCCCTATTTTAAGGGAAAATGCCATGCTCTTAATAGTGAGAATGTCATTCTATTAATAATAAAATTTTCATGTTCTTAAATAATATAATAGCGATATAAAAAATTAAAATTATCATGCCATTTAAAATAAATTTTCCATCCTTATATATTAAAAATGCTATTGACACTTTCTACTTTCTTTTGCCACGGACTATAACTAACAATAAAATGCCATGGTGTTCACTGGAAAAATGCAATGGTAAGTTCAATAAGTTTCCCATGTTCCAAATAAATAAAGTAGCCATGTTGTAAATGATCAAATGCCATGCTACATTCAATAAAACTACCATGAGCTAGTTAATAAAAATGCCATGGTCTAGCAAATTAAAATGACATGGTCCATGATATTTTGCGGAAAAATGCCATGGGTTTTTGGGATATGCAATGATATTTTAGGGGTTTCGGAAAACAAAAAATATTTCAAGATTGTGCCATGACGGTATATATATTAAAAAAATATCATAGTTTCTATAAAAAAACACCATGGTTTCTACAAATAAATGCCATGGTTCTCTACCAAAAAATTCCATGGGGAAACATGTTTTTCTTGCCATGGTATATACATTATAATTGACATAGTTCCTACAAAATGCCTTGGTTCTCTAAAAATGCCAAGGTTCCTACAAAATGCCACGAAATTTATTGCCCTACATATTGAAATATAATTGCCAAGCTTTGAACAATAAAAAGTGCTATTACACCTACAAATGAATACTACCAAGGCCTACTTAATGAAAATGCCATGTAACTAGCTAGAACATCTTATTCTAAGAAAAATGCCACCAAGATTGAACAATTCTGCCAAGAAAAGAACAAAAATGTCAAAAAATGCCAAGGAAGGCCGAGCTCCCGTGAGCTTGTTTTCCAATTTTAATTTTTCCGAGCGCAAAAAATTCCATGTTTATTTGTGAACACACGTGCACATGTATACTATGTATATGCAAAATTACACAACCTTAGACGTTTACATGTGGCATACAAAAAAAACAGATATGCATTCTTAAACGGGCCTTTTATATTTGTTATTGGGCCAGATTTTTTTTGTACAGCCTACAAATCACAACATTTTTCAACGAAATTTATCACGTTCTTGCGGAATACATATATGTTCCATTAGATTTTTATTCAGATTGTTTTGAAACTTTTAAATACACTTTTTGATATTTTCAAAATATCAAGCTCACTGGAGCTCGGCCTCCAAAAATCCGCTATATTCTATGACATTAGCAAAACTGCCATGTCCATACCTATCTAGTTATTAAGCTCCCATGAATTTCTGGCCTGTGGTTGCTCGGGGGTGTGAAGGGTGTTCCTATGCACGTTTGTCAGTGTGTAGCACGGCATGCAACAGCCATGCAACGCCCCTTGCCACTACACCACGTGTTGTACAGTCAATAATTAACAGCCCAATTTACTGCATGCAACGCTTAATGCAATAAAAAAGCAGTAGATTATCTTATGCTTTTAAGCTATGAACTGGATATGAGGGATGTCTCACCGGACAAAAGTGCTCTGCCTCCGCACTATACCAGTAAGATCGTGTCTTGTGCCTTTAGAGCATCAAAAGATGACGTAGTTGTAAAAAAAATTACATCATCCGGCCCAAGTGATGTAAATTACAACACCTGGAGATGCAAATTTGCATCTCCACCTCCAGATGATGTAAAATGGTTGGTCGCGCGCCAACCATTGTTCATTCCTTTCCCCCACCGTGCGTTCTCTTCCTCTCACCGCCCGCCGCACTACCGCCGCCGCCTGCCCACCCACTGCGCCATGCCGCCAACTACCCCCCTGCCGCTGCTCGCCTCGAGTCGGGCCCGATTGGCCATCCGATTGTCCACCACTGTCGTCCGATTCGCCGTCGCTTCTCACCCTGAGTCCTCACCCCACATCCACCCGCCACCAAGCCCCCACCTCACGGCTGCTGCCCGATTCGCAACGCCACCGCCTCCTGATTCGCCATCGCGAAACCCCGGCCCAGAGCCCCCACCACACCGCCGCCCGCCACCAAGCACCCACCCCACCATCGCCCGCTACCAAGCCCCCACCCCACTACCGCTGCCATCGCCCGATTTTCCACCGCCACCGTCCGATTCACCACCGCAAGGCCCCCATCCCACCGCCGCCCGCTACCAAGCCCCCGCCCCGAGCCCCCACCACACCGCTGCCGCCCAGATTCGACCACTGTGCAGCCGCCGCCGCCGCCGCCCTTCGTCGCCATGCCATCGAAGAAGATCCGGAAGAGCAGGACGGGGTTCTTCGCGTGCGGGCGAAGCCGTCCAGCAACTTCGGCATGGAGTTCTATGACGAGGGACGCCGCTTCTGGCTCGGCATGTACTTCACCGCCGACGAAGCCTCACGTGCTTACATTCGAAGCAAGGAGTTGATGGAAAACATGCAGAAAATTAGCAATTTCCTCCCTTGCATCCAACCAGAGTGGAACTATGATTATAGATTTACCACTCTATTCTTTTATTTTTTTTAATATTCCGTGTAATAACCGTTGAGCAAGAAATTAAGCTTGGGCGTATTGAACGAAGCTCACACAATAATTGTTCATTAATTTCGCTAGAGGGATACACTACTAGGAAAAACCCTATACACAGAATCTTAGCAGCAGCGCGGCTAAAAAAGGAGCGTTGCTGCTAATTAGCAGTTGCACGGGTGTGCCAAACCCGCTACTGACAAGTGCTTAGCAGTAGCGCGCTTGGTGTAACCCGCGCTGCTACAAATATCGACCAACAGTGCCCCCCCAACTCCATTTAGCAGTAGCACGATGCCGCGAGCCGCGCTACTGCTAAAGCTGTAGTAGTAGCGCGGTTTTTCTAATTGGACACACTATTTGTCCCGGTTAGCAGTAGCGCTTCTGCCGAAAGCGCGCTGCTGCTACTTTCTTATCAGCAGCGCGTTTTACGTCCCGCGCTACTGCTAACCCACACCAATCCACCACCTTTTCTCCACCCGTCCCCCTCCCCCTCCTCTCTTCCCTTTCCCCTACCTCCCACATCCTCCCACTCTCACTCTTCTTCTTCCTCAACACTTCTCCCCCATTACTCTCCCTCTTCTACCTACCTTTCTCTCTCTTCATTACTCCTACCTAACTACACCACCTCCATTAATGCACTCCTTTCTCTTTTTCCTTCCCCCTCCACTAGTTGAAGTTGTCTCCTCCCAAATTAGGTAGCTAGGTAGATGTAGCATTTAGTTAAGTGACCTATTTGCCCCCTAACTAGATCTATCTTTGTCAAGAAGAGCTTTGTGCACTTTTGATCTCCCTACATCATCATATCCACCATGTGCTCGATCTCGAGATAGAGGTGATTAAAATTTCATGCTTTTGCAAAATGAAAATATATTTATGTCGAAAGAGAAAACCGGATTTTCACTACCATGACTATATCCAACGCCAAGAGCACTACCGTGAACGCTATCGCAAAAAACGAGCCATGGGTACACGCTAAGCACGTGACACAATGCTTCTTCATAACCGACCCACGCAATCCCAGTCGTGTTGTCGTGAGGAGAGGCAAAAGGAACATCATTGGAATGGATGGAGTCACCAACGAGGAAGACTATGATTAGTACAGCAACCCAATGAGGGAAGATGACGATGATGATGAAGTATACGTCAAAAGAAGAATCAATACTACATTACCTAAGAAAAATCGTACTCCATGGAAAAGGCAAAGTCACAATGAGGGGCTCAATTATTCTTCGACGAACAAGAAGGGAAAGAAGCTGACTCAAAAATGAAAACGTCAACGCTGAGGAACCGTATGTTATCGGTCAAATGATGTAATATATATATATATATATATATATATATGTTCCTATTTTATATACACACTTAGACATTATTATGCATGAGTCCAATGATGTAATATATATGTTCCTATTTTGTATACATATTTAACCGTCAAATGATGCAATATATATTGCCCTCCCTTTGTTCACTGCTCTCGGGAAATAAAAGTGGGAGAAAATAACTGGGAGAAAATAAAGGAAAAGAAAAAGGAAAACTGGTTATAGTAGTAGCAGTTTACTGAAAAGAGCTACAGTCAAGCTAGCAGTAGCGATTTTCTTAGAAAACCGCTACAGCTAGTTAAGGTAGTAGCAGCGCGTTTGGTCCAAACCGCTACAGCTAGTGAAGCTAGTAGCAGCGCGTTTTGTCTAAATGCGCTACTGCTACATCCACTTAACCTAAAATTCTCACTCTCCCTGCTTCATCCCGCCTCTTTTCCCCCAAATCACCACTCTCTCTTCCCACGTCGCACCGTCACGCCCCGGCGCTTGCCCCCGACCCGGCCCTCGCCCCCGAACCCGGCGCGCTCACCCCCGACCCGTCGGCCCTCGCCTCCCTCCTCTGCTTCCTCCCCTCCTCGCCCCTGCACCCTCTGTAAACCCCTTCCCCCCTCCCCTCTCTCTGCTAGCTAGGGTTCTTCGGTTAATTTACTTAGGTTTTAGTTAGGGCAGTAGGTTAATTAGGTTATCTATTTAGTTATGAATTTAGCTAGGTTTTAAAATAGGACAGGAATTTAGGATTAAGCAATTGTAGTTAAAAGAAAAGGCAACATTTAAGCAATTGTCCAAATCAACATCCCTTGTTAAAGCAAATTTAGGTAGGCTGAATTTATATGCAAATTTGAACTGGACATGTAATATGTGGATATGTCATGTTTTGGACATGTCATGTTTGGAATTTGAACATGTCATTTGGACATGTAATGTTTTGGTTCAATTTTGGTAAATGATCCGAGTGGCCTATGTTACGCCGGAATGTTGATTCATTTCCGTTCCGGTGAATTTCAGGCGCTCGATATGTCCATTTTTTAGCAAAGGTCATGCTGAAATTTGTCGTGAATTTTGGCATGATTTGTGCTAGATAGTTGGCATATCGAGTGCTGGCACATAGATTTCTTTTTTATGTCATTTCTTATTTTTTTCATACGTTTAGAAATAAACGAGGACACTTAATCATAGGAAACGAGGACACTTAATCATTTTTCTCATTTTACAACGAAGAAACTGGGCCTTCTGACCGAGATGCAGACGAGATGGATTATGATGATGAACAAGAGTACCTCGACTATTTGACTGCTAAGCAAGGTTTGCAGGTCGGCCTCGATGATGGTACTGACGCCGACATCGACACCGACGGCACCGGCACCGATGGCGGCGCCGAGACCGGCGGGGAAGGTACCGACGCCGATGCCGCTACCGAAAAGAGGAAGCATAAGAAGCAGAGGATACGAAAACCTAACAAACTAGGGATTGGACGACTTGTGATCACAAAGATGGCACCTGGAAAGTTTGAGCCATTAGAGCCGGAAGAACCTCGCAAGTGCTATGGGAACCAAGTAGGATGCATCCTACGGGAATGCGCGAGCATCAACAACAATGACTTAAGGAGTAAAGAACATTTGACGCAGTTGCTCCTAACGAAGTTGCACAAGAGATTCAAGTCTCCCGACCGGGATGATAACATAGAACAACCGTGGGATGATCCGAAGATGAAAAAGATTAACAATCACGCCATGGGCATGTTTAACAATGATTTGGCCTCCTGGAAAGGGAGGGTGGAACGAGCTATTGAGGCTGAGGAACCCCTGTCCAAGATTCTGGAGGAAAATCCGACACTTACGGAAGAGGAGTTCGAAAAGTTCAAGGACACTTGCGCTACCGAGGTAGCCAAGGCTAAGGCTGCGAAATTCAAGAGCCTTTAGCAAAGGAACACGGGGAAGCATCGCCTCGGAAGCCGTGGCTACCTCGGTAAAAGGCCCATATGGGATAAGGAGGACGCGGAACGTGAAGCCGCGGGTCTCCCAGACCCCTTCGCGAAGTTCACCAACCCCTTGGAGCGTGACTTCATCAGGTCCCGCTACAAGTGGGACAAGGAGAAAAAGATTTTTTACATGGACCAGATCACAAGGAAATTGATTAGACTACTGGAGAAGCATCACCAGCTTGCAGCCGAAAGCCCTACTTCTCTGACGAGGCCCAAGTGGGATACCCCTCTCAACCGGGCCTTGAACGAACTTAAGGGACTCTCTTTAATTTCAAAAAAAATTCCTACGTACACGCAAGATCATGGTGATGACATAGCAACGAGAGGGGAGAGTGTTGTCCATGTACCCTCGTAGACCGTAAGCGGAAGCGTTATGAAAACGCGGTTGATGTAGTCGTACGTCTTCACGATCCGACCGATCCAAGCACCGAACGTACGGCACCTCCGAGTTCAGCACACGTTCAGCTCGATGACGATCCCCGGGCTCCGATCCAGCAAACCTTCGGGGATGATTCCGTCAGCACGACGGCGTGGTGACGATGATGATGTTCTATCGGTGCAGGGCTTCGCCTAAACTCCGGGACGATATGACCGAGGTGGAATATGGTGGAGGGGGGCACCGCACACGGCTAAGGAACGATCCGTAGATCAACTTGTGTTGTTGTGCCTAGAGGTGCCCCCCCTGCCCCCGTATATAAAGGAGCAAGGGGGAAGGGGGCGGCCGTCCTAGGAGGGGCGCGCCAAGGGGGGTCCTACTCCCACCGGGAGTAGGACTCCCTCCTTCCTTGTTGGAGTAGGAGAAGGGGGGAAAGAGGGGGAGAGGGGGGAGGAAAGGGGGGGGGGTGCACCCCTTGTCCAATTTGGACCAGAGGGGGGCTGCACGCCTCCTTCCTTTCGGCCTCTCTCCTCTATTCCCGTATGGCCCAATAAGGCCCATATACTCCCCAGCGAATTCCAGTAACTCTCCGGTACTCCGAAAAATACCCGAATCACTCGGAACCTTTCCGAACTCCGAATATAGTCGTCCAATATATCGATCTTTACGTCTCGACCATTTCGAGACTCCTCGTCATGTCCCCGATCTCATCCAGGACTCCGAACTCCTTTGGTACATCAAAACTCATAAACTCATAATATAACTGTCATCGAAACCTTAAGCGTGCGGACCCTATGGGTTCGAGAACTATGTAGACATAACCTAGAACTATTCTTGGTCAATAACCAATGGCGGAACCTGGATGCCCATATTGGCTCCTACATATTCTACGAAGATCTTTATCGGTCAAACCGCATAACAACATACTTTGTTCCCTTTGTCATCGGTATGTTACTTGCCCGAGATTCGATCGTCGGTTTCCAATACCTAGTTCAATCTCGTTACCGGCAAGTCTCTTTACTCGTTACGTAATGCATCATTCCGTAACTAACTCATTAGCTACATTGCTTGCAAGGCTTATAGTGATGTGCATTACCGAGAGGGCCCAGAGATACCTCTCCGACAATCGGAGTGACAAAACCTAATCTCGAAATACGCCAACCCAACATGTACCTTTGGAGACACCTGTAGTACTCCTTTATAATCACCCAGTTACGTTGTGACGTTTGGTAGCACCCAAAGTGTTCCTCCGGTAAACGGGAGTTGCATAATCTCATAGTTACAGGAACATGTATAAGTCATGAAGAAAGCAATAGCAACATACTAAACGATCAAGTGTTAGGCTAACGGAATGGGTCAAGTCAATCACATCATTCTCCTAATGATGTGATCCCATTAATCAAATGACAACTCTTTTGTCCATGGCTAGGAAACATAACCATCTTTGATAAACGAGCTAGTCAAGTAGAGGCATACTAGTGACACTATGTTTGTCTATGTATTCACACATGTATTATGTTTCCGGTTAATACAATTCTAGCATGAATAATAAACATTTATCATGAAATAAGGAAATAAATAATAACTTTATTATTGCCTCTAAGGCATATTTCCTTCAGTCTCCCACTTGCACTAGAGTCAATAATCTAGTTCACATCGCCATGTGATTCAACACCAATATTCACATCTGTATGTGATTAACACCAATTGTTCACATTGTCATGTGACCAACACCCAAAGGGTTTACTAGAGTCAATAATCTAGTTCACATTGCTTATGTGATTAACACCCAAAGAGTACTAAGGTGTGATCATGTTTTGCTCCTGAGAGAAGCTTAGTCAACGGGTCTGTCACATTCAGAGCCGTATGTATTTTGCAAATATTCTATGTCTACAATGCTCTGCACGGAGCTACTCTAGCTAATTGCTCCCACTTTTAATATGTATCCAGATTGAGACTTAGAGTCATCTGGATCGGTGTAAAAGCTTGCATCGTTGTAACTTTTTACGACGGGCTCTTTTATCACCTCCATAATCGAGAAACATCTCCTTAGTCCTCACTAAGGATATTCTTGACCGCTGTCCAGTGATCTACTCTTAGATCAAAATTGTATTCCTTTGTCAAACTCAGAGCAAGGTATACAATAGGTCTGGTTCACAGCATAGCATACTTTATAGAACCTATAACTGAGGCAGAGGGAATGAATTTTCATTCTCTTTCTATTTTCTGCCATGGTCGGGTCTTGAGTCTTACTCAAATTCACACCTTTGCATCACAGGCAAGAACTCCTTCTTTGACTGTTCCATTTTGAACTATTTCAAAAATTTATCAAGGTATGTACTCATTGAAAAATCTTATCAAGCGTCTTGATCTATCTATATAGATATTGATGCTCAATGTGTAAGCAGCTTCACCAAGGTCTTTCTTTGAAAATCTCCTTTCAAACACTCCTTTATGCTTTCTAGAAAAATTCTACATTATTTCCGATCAACAATATGTCATTCACATATACTTATCAGAAATGCTGTAGTGCTCCCACTCACTTTCTTATAAATACAGGCTTCACCGCAAGTCTGTATAAAACTATATGCTTTGATCAACTTATCAAAGCGTATATTCCAACTCTGAGATGCTTGCACCAGTCCATAGATGGATCGCTGGAGCTTGCACATTTTGTTAGCACCTTTAGGATTGACAAAACCTTCTGATTGTATCATATACAATTCTTCTTTAATAAATCCATTAAGGAATGTAGTTTTGACATCCATTTGCCAAATTTCATAAAATGTAGCAATTGCTAACATGATTCAGACAGACTTTTAAGCATCGATACGAGTGAGAAAATCTCATTGTATTCAACACCTTGAACTTTGTCAAACACCTTTTTCGACAAGTCTAGCTTTGTAGATAGTGACACTACTATCATCATCTGTCTTCCTCTTGAAGATCCATTTATACAATATGGTTGACCGATCATCGGGCAACTCCACCAAAGTCCACACTTTGTTCTCATACATGGATCCCATCTCAGATTTCATGGCCTCAAACCATTTCGCGGAATCTGGGCTCATCATCGCTTCCTCATAGTTCGTAGGTTCGTCATGGTCTAGTAACATAACTTCTAGAACAGGATTACCGTACCACTCTGGTGCGGATCTTACTCTGGAAGACCTACGAGGTTCTGTAGTAACTTAATCTGAAGTTTCATGACCATCATCATTAACTTCCTCACTAATTGGTGTAGTAGTTACAGGAACAGATTTCTGTGATGAACTACTTTCAAATAAGGGAGTAGGTACAGTTACCTCATCAAGTTCTACTTTCCTCCCACTCACTTCTTTCCATTCTTAGCAACGAATGTTTTGCCTTTGGATTTGTGATAGAAGGAGTACCCAACAGTTTCCTTTGGGTATTCTATGAAGACGCACTTCTCCGATTTGGGTTTGAGCTTATCAGGATGAAACTTTTTCACATAAGCATCGCAACCCCAAACTTTAAGAAACGATAACTTTGGTTTCTTGCCAAACCACAGTTCATATTGTGTCGTCTCAACGGACTTAGGTGGTGCCCCTTTTTAACGTGAATGCAGCTGTCTTTAATGCATGACCCCAAAACGATAGTGGTAAATCGGTAAGAAACATCATAGATTGTACAATATCCAATAAAGTACGGTTATGACGTTCGGACACACCATTACGCTGTGGTGTTCCGGGTGGCGTGAGTTGCGAAACTATTCCGCATTATTTCAAATGTAGACCAAACTCGTAACTCAAATATTCTCCTCCACAATCAGATCGTAGAAATTTTATTTTCTTGTTATGATGATTTTCAACTTCACTCTGAAATTCTTTGAACTTTTCAAACGTTTCAGACTTATGTTTCATTAAGTAGACATACCCATATCTGCTCAAATCATCTGTGAAGGTCAGAAAATAATGATACTTGCCGCGAGCCTCAACACTCATCGGATCGCATACATCAGTATGTATTATTTCCAATAAGTCAGTTGCTCGCTCTATTGTTACGGAGAACAGAGTCTTTAGTCATCTTGCCCATAAGGAATGGTTCGCAAGCATCAAGTGATTCCAAAATCCCATCAGCATGGAGTTTCTTCATGCGCTTTACACCAATATGACCTAAACTACAGTGCCACAAATAAGTTGCACTATCATTATTAACTTTGCATCTTTTGGTTTCAATATATGAATATGTGTATCACTATGATCGAGATCCAACGAACCATTTTCATTGGGTGTGTAACCATATAAGGTTTTATTCATGTAAACAAAACAACAATTTATTCTCTTACTTAAATGAATAACCATATTGCAATAAACATGATCAAATCATATTCATGCTCAACGCAAACACCAAATAACACTTATTTAGTTTCAACACTAATCCCGAAAGTATAGGGAGTGTGCAATGATGATCATATCAATCTTGGAACTACTTCCAACACACATCGTCACCTCGCCTTTTTACTATTTTCTGTTTATTCTGCAACTCCCGTTTCGAGTTACTACTCTTAGCAACTGAACCAGTATCAAAATGCCAAGGGGTTGCTATAAACACTAGTAAAGTACACATCAATAACATGTATATCCAATATACCTTTGTTCACTTTTACCATCCTTCTTATCTGCAAAATACTTGGGGCAGTTCCACTTCCAGTGACTAGTCCCTTTGCAGTAGAAGCACTTAGTCTCAGGCTTAGGACCAGACTTGGGCTTCTTCACTTGAGCAGCAACTTGCTTGTCGATCTTCTTGAAGTTCCACTTCTTCCCTTTGCCCTTTTTTTTGAAACTAGTGGTCTTGTCAACCATCAACACTTGATGCTTTTCTTGATTTCTACCTTCATCGATTTCAGCATCACGAAGAGCTTGGGAATCGTTTTCGTCATCCCTTGCATACTATAGTTCATCACGAAGTTCTACAAACTTGGTGATGGTGACTAGAGAATTCTGTCAATCACTATCTTATCTGGAAGATTAACTCCCACTTGATTCAAGCGATTGTAGTACCCAGACAATCTGAGCACTTGCTCACTAGTTGAGCGATTCTCCTCCATATTTTAGCTATAGAACTTGTTGGATACTTCATATCTCTCAACTCGGGTATTTGCTTGAAATATTAACTTCAACTCCTGGAACATCTCATATGGTCCATGACGTTCAAAACGTCTTTGAAGTCCCGATTCTAAGCCGTTAAGCATGGTGCACTAAACTATCAAGTAGTCATCATATTGAGCTAGCCAAACGTTCATAACGTCTGCATCTGCTCTTGCAATAGGTCTGTCACCTAGCGGTGCATCAAGAACATAATTCTTCTGTGCAGCAATGAGGATAAACCTCAGATCACGGATCCAATCCGCATCATTGCTACTAACATCTTTCAACATAGTTTTCTCTAGGAACACATATAAAAATAAACATATGAAAGCAACAACGCGAGCTATTGATCTACAACATAATTTGCAAAATACTATCAGGACTAAGTTCATGATAAATTAAAGTTCAATTAATCATATTACTTAAGAACTCCCACTTAGAAAGACATCCCTCTAATCTTCTAAGTGATCACGTGATCCAAATCAACTAAACCATAACCGATCATCACGTGAGATGGAGTAGTTTTCAATGGTGAACATCACTATGTTGATCATATCTACTATATGATTCACGCTCGACCTTTCGGTCTCTGTGTTCCGAGGCCATATCTGCATATGCTAGGCTCGTCAAGTTTAACCTGAGTATTCCGCGTGTGCAAAACTGGCTTGCACCCGTTGTAGATGGACGTAGAGCTTATCACACCCGATCATCACGTGGTGTCTGGGCACGACGAACTTTGGCAACGGTGCATACTCAGGGAGAACACTTCTTGATAATTAGTGAGAGATCATCTTATAATGCTACCGTCAAACAAAACAGAATAAGATGTATAACAGATAAACATCATATGCAATCAAAATATGTGACATGATATGGCCATGATCATCTTGCGCCTTTTGATCTCCATCTCCAAAGTACTGTCATGATCTCTATCGTTACCGTCACGACACCATGATCTTCATCATCTTGATCTATATCAATGTGTCGTCACATGGTCGTCTCGCCAACTATTGCTCTTGCAACTATTGCTATCGCATAGCGATAAAGTAAAGCAATTATTTGGTACTTGCATCTTATGCAACAAAGAGACAACCATAGGGCTTCTGCCAGTTGCCGATAACTTCAACAAAACATGATCATCTCATACAACAACTTATATCTCATCACGTCTTGACCATATCACATCACAACATGCCCTGCACAAACAAGTTAGACGTCCTCTACTTTGTTGTTACAAATTTTACGTGGCTGCTACGGGCTGAGCAAGAACCGTTCTTACCTACGCATCAAAACCACAACGATAGTTTGTCAAGTTAGTGTTGTTTTAACCTTCGCAAGGACCGGGCGTAGCCACACTCGGTTCAACTAAAGTTGGAGAAACAGACACCCGCTAGTCACCTGTGTGCAAAGCACGGCGGTAAAACCAGTCTCGCGTAAGCGTACGCGTAATTTCGGTCCGGGTCGCTTCATCCAATAATACCGCTGAACCAAAGTATGACATGCTGGTAAGCAGTATGACTTGTATCGCCCACAACTCACTTGTGTTCTACTCGTGCATATAACATCAACGCATAAAACCTAGGCTCTGATACCACTGTTGGGGAACATAGTAATTTCAAAAAAAGTTCCTATGTACACGCAAGATCATGGTGATGACATAGCAACGAGAGGGGAGAGTGTTGTCCACGTACCCTCGTAGACCGTAAGCGGAAGCGTTATGACAACGCGGTTGATGTAGTCGTACGTCTTCACGATCCGACCGATCCAAGCACCAAACGTACGGCACCTCCGAGTTCAGCACACGTTCAGCTCGATGACGATCCCCGGGCTCCGATCCAGCAAAGCTTTGGGGATGAGTTCCGTCAGCACGACTGCGTGGTGACGATGATGATGTTCTACCGGCGCATGGCTTCGCCTAAACTCCGTGATGATATGACCAAGGTGGAATATGGTGGAGGGGGGCACCGCACACGGCTAAGGAACGATCCGTAGATCAACTTGTGTTGTTGTGCCTAGAGGTGCCCCCCTGCCCCCGTATATAAAGGAGCAAGGGGGAAGGGGGCGGCCGTCCTAGGAGGGGCGCGCCAAGGGGAGTCCTACTCTCACCGGGAGTAGGACTCCCTCCTTCCTTGTTGGAGTAGGAGAAGGGGGGAAAGAGGGGGAGAGGGGGAAGGAAAGGGGGCCGCACCCCTTGTCCAATTTGGACCAGAGGGGGGCTGCGCGCCTCCTTCCTTTCGCCTCTTTCCTCTATTCCCGTATGGCCCAATAAGGCCCATATACTCCCCGGCGAATTCCCGTAACTCTCCGGTACTCTGAAAAATACCCGAATCACTCGGAACCTTTCCGAACTCCGAATATAGTCGTCCAATATATCGATCTTTACGTCTTGACCATTTCGAGACTCCTCGTCATGTCCCCGATCTCATCCGGGACTCCGAACTCCTTCGGTACATCAAAACTCATAAACTCATAATATAACTGTCATCGAAACCTTAAGCGTGCGGACCCTACGGGTTCGAGAACTATGTAGACATGACCTAGAACTATTCTTGGTCAATAACCAATAGCGGAACCTGGATGTCCATATTGGCTCCTCATATTCTACGAAGATCTTTATCGGTCAAACCGCATAACAACATACTTTGTTCCCTTTGTCATCGGTATGTTACTTGCCCGAGATTCGATCGTCGATATCCAATACCTAGTTCAATCTCGTTATCGGCAAGTCTCTTTACTCGTTACGTAATGCATCATTCCGTAACTAACTCATTAGCTACATTGCTTGCAAGGCTTATAGTGATGTGCATTACCGAGAGGGCCCAGAGATACCTCTCCGACAATCGGAGTGACAAAACCTAATCTCGAAATACGCCAACCCAACATGTACCTTTGGAGACACCTGTAGTACTCCTTTATAATCACCCAGTTACGTTGTGATGTTTGGTAGCACCCAAAGTGTTCCCCCGGTAAACGGGAGTTGCATAATCTCATAGTTACAGGAACATGTATAAGTCATGAAGAAAGCAATAGCAACATACTAAACGATCAAGTGCTAGGCTAATGGAATGGGTCAAGTCAATCACATCATTCTCCTAATGATGTGATCCCGTTAATCAAATGACAACTCTTTTGTCCATGGCTGGGAAACATAACCATCTTTGATAAACGAGCTAGTCAAGTAGAGGCATACTAGTGACACTATGTTTGTCTATGTATTCACACATGTATTATGTTTCCGGTTAATACAATTCTAGCATGAATAATAAACATTTATCATGAAATAAGGAAATAAATAATAACTTTATTATTGCCTCTAGGGCATATTTCCTTCAGCAATATGGTCGTGTGCACGGCACTGGAGACGGCGCCACGTGGAAGGTGTTTTACAACGAGGGCCCGGAGGCCAAGAAGCAGAAAAAGAAGTTTAGCCAGGCGGACATCGACGCGAAGGTGAAGCTTGCGGTCGAGAAAAAAGCAGCCAAGGACGCGGAAAAAACAGCTGAGGAGAAAAATGAGTTGCTACAGCAGGCAGTCAATGTAGCTGTAACTGCCTGCAGAAATGATTTCGCTACTAACTTAGTTCCAGCTATCATCAACTGGACGAAGGAAAATCCAGACAAGACGGTACATGATTTTCCGATTCCCAGTTTCGTCGGGAGCAACTCCATGAACAACAACAAAACCGCACCATCACTTGCTCACGCAACCGGACCTCCTCTCGCGGTCGCTCCCGCTCATAGCAGCCCGTCCTTAGTCTCTGGCGCACTAGGTGGGCCTTCGTCTTTGGCTGAGCTCGACGCCGTCACGGTAATTACATGTCGCACCAACATATATATATATATATATATATATAGAATATTCCATTTTCGTTGCCTTTCGGATGTTTTACGCCACAGACATGTGTGTTTGCAGGGCGAAGAAACCCCGTGCACCATACTCTACTTGATAAAAGGCCAGAAGGTCGACGTGGGTAAGGGGATGATATTGAACCCCTTGAAACCCACGTTCCACAACCAGCCAATCCCCGCTGGGCACTTTAGGGTTAGCTTGTCCACTGTGAAATTGGGGCACGAGGCGTTGCCTCCTTCAGTACAGCATGTGGGAGAGGACGAAGAGACCCCGCCGCGGATTGGAAGCTGCAAGGATTGGGTGCTGCTATGACCGAAGAATCTTATTCGTCTGGAGCCGGCCGAGAGCACACCAATAACCACACATCAACAAGCATGTGCGGAGACCACCACCCCGCCTACGCAATTACCAGCTCCTATAGTGCCGAGTGAGAGCGGCGGACGACGTGATGAAGGGGGTGCAATAGTACTAGTTGATGTAATCGGTCCTATAGAACAGAGAATGGATGATGAGACGGAGGTCGACCCTATGGGTTTCCTCAATACAAACGCGTATGACTGTGACATAGATATGATGAGTCAACCATATGACGAATCGGGCTATCAGCATGCTAATGAGGATATGGATGATATGCCCGGGCAGGAAGGTCGTTGGAAGGATTGTAAAAAGTCTCTCTTCATGAATTCCTCACAGGACACGCCTGAAGATGTCGCCTCAACACAGGCTCAACTAGCCAGGGGTCGTACAGTGCTTAGCCCGGGAACCCTAGGGCAGGGGTTAAGGAAGGGTCTGGAAGGTGTGCCCAAGAAAAAGGAGAGGAAGAGATCGGAGAAGATAACTGCCTCCAAACAAGCCAGAGCACAAAGCAGCCAGACGATGCATTCTGAAGAGCGTGTACCCGTGAAAGGTGCGGCCATGTTCCATCTCACGGGCGAGCCGATGCTACCGCTGAAACCGCTGGAGGCACTATCAGGGAATCTCAGGAGACTGCACGACCATGTGCTGTCGACTGAGAAAAGCCTACTAGCCTCAAAGGATCCAGGATATCCGACATACGCGGCTCGTGTGCCTGAGGGGAAGTGCTACGTCGAGACACGGCCCGCGGAGGTGTTCTTCCTGCGGTTTGACCATATCTTTGAGATGTTTCTGACAAGGCGGCTCGATTTTACAATCGTCCGCCTTTTTGCGCTACATATGAGCTCCGTCATGAAGAGTGAAGAAGTCTCGCAAATCTGTGTGGCGGATCCGTACTACATACACGGTCTTTCTTGAGTCTCGGCGACTTTGAGCGTGAAACTGCTAGGGAGTACCTCCAAAACTTCATGGTACAGAATAAGGACCGGGAAATTGTCCTCGTGCCTTATCATCCAAAGTAAGTCAGTTCCGGACAACCCTTTCGTACATTTCAATCATTCCTTCTCTCTCATATGGGGAATAATTTGAGGTGTCTTTTCCCCGCAGCAACGGGCGCGCCGTCCTTATCGTTCTTTACCCGCAAGTCTCCCACGCCGTGTATTTTGACCCTTCCAGAGACTACGAGAAAAAAGACTACACCCACATAATGAATATTCTAGATGATGCTCTCCAAGGCTTCAGCATTAGAGGTGGCCACATGCAGATCAGGAAACAAAGGAACAAGAAGATGGGTTTCGCGCATAAAACTAACTTCTCCTGCATCCATGTCCCAAAACCAAGCAAGAAGGATGGATTCTACATCGTCCATCTCATGATTCAGTTCAACACGGATCACCAAAAGCTTCGCATGAGAAGCAGAAATGATGATCATATCCACAAGTGGCTAGAATCTCATGGAGAAGCGGATTATAAACTTAGAGATGACTTCTTTCGCATCCAAAGGGACATTGCGACGATCATCATGAAAGAAGTCGTCGATGAGAAGGGGATGTTCCACCACGGCCCTATATCGCGAGCTGACGTCCGAACTCGCATAGGCATGCAACGTCTAGACCTCACGCCGTTCAAGAAGCTAGGGTCCATCCTCGATGATATGGAAGGATGGAACTTCTAGTGATTTATGATGCCGATGATGATGATATGTGTCGGTTGAACTTGTATACTTTTTGTAGCGATGAAACTTTGTGATGTCCACGGTCCCTGCCGAACTTGCGTAACGCTACTTTGTTAGTTTGCGTACGATGACCTGCGTACCTCTAGTTAATTAGTTTGCGTACTGTATGTTGCATCTAGTTGCTAACCCTTTCTTTTTCGGTGTTGCTCTAGTATATTTTGTTGCATATATATGATTGTACATTCTCTTCATGAACATGCATCTCTAACAGGTACCTAGTTTCTTGATGGCGAGATGGAAGTGCTATGTCGTGTACAAAGGGAAGGTTCCGGGGGTGTACAACGAGTGGCATGAGTGTCAGGCGCAAGTGAATGGGTTCTCGGGCGCCAGCCATAAAGGCTTCAAAAGCAGACAAGGAGAAGCTAGTTACTTGAGGTTCACGCTAGCGCGAGAGAGGACTCTTAACCGCCACCTCATGTACTGCATAGTTCCGCTCTCACTCATAATGATAGCTCTTCTCGCGTATACCTTTGTTTAGATGGATGACGTTGTAGTTGCAAGTATTCGAGACTTGCATGTATCGCTATTTTCGAGATGATGACAAGATACCACTTTGTGTTGGATGATGATTATGATGAGACTATTTGTATGTATATGCTATGATTACATTTGTGGTCTCGCAGGCATTTGTATGTGTATCATGATGACATTTGTATGTGCTAAAGATTCTTCTATAAAGCCTGTTCAAATACAAAACAAATATGCTAAAAAAACAAAAAACTACTAAAATTAACAGTAGCGAGTGAAGAAAAGTTAGCGGCAGCATGGTAGTAGCAGTAGCGCGCACAGGAGAAGCGCGCTATAGCTATTAGCAGTAGCGAGCTCCCTGTAAGAACGTTGCTGCTACACTTGTATATCAGTAGCGCGGTAGCGCACGCGCTGCTGCTACGAGTTAGCTGTAGCGCCTTATTAATAGTGCCGGCACCCGCGCTACTAATACACCTAGAACCCGCGCTGCTGCTAGGCTTTTCCCTAGTAGTGATACTTTTATAAAAATGATTAAACATAATTGTCACTTCTATATAGCACAATTAAATGACAATTCCACACAACGAGCCAATCAATTGAAGTAAACCGCATACAAAATAAACATAGGGGACTTAATCCGAGACCGAAGAATAGGCGCAGCAAAGTGCGCGTCATGCTCTAGTAAAATTTCGCTGTTAAGAAAATGACGCAGATTACAAATTGCGATGTTATAGACAACAAAAAATGATAGGGAAAATCAGTAAAATAGTGTCGCAAAATCTACAAAAATGCCATGTTATAGACAACAAAAAATGAGAGGGAAAATCAGTAAAATAGTGTCGCAAAATCTACAAAAATGCCATGTACTACTAGTGTGATATTTTGTTCCAATTTGCCATGTGCAAAAATTGTGGTATAATTGCCATGTTATACAACAACTTGTTCTTGGAAAATGCCAAGGACCAACAAACAAAAACAGTTTTCAATAGTTTTCCCATGTGTGGATTGAACAGTGAATTTTAGACAAATGACATGGCATTTAGAAAAATGTGGATGTCACTTTTACGATGGTGGTTTTTCAGCACAGTTTCTCTTAAACTTTTCAGAAATTTTAGCCATGCTTTGAAGCACTAGTACCACTCCTAGAAACAACTACAAAATTTCCACATCTACACATTTGCTCATCACCTGAAGCCAAAAAACAGTAGAAAAACGCGTGGGCGTGTCGACCGGCGGACAACTGGCAAGTTTCGTGCAAACGAAAGAGGAATGACGGGGAGGCGCCCAAGCACGTACCACGGTGTCGTGTTCGACAAGTGAGCGGGCAGAGAGGATGGCGTAGCTGAAGGCGGAGGCGGCCATCGCGGTGTGGTCACAACCCTGCGCGATCCGCCACTCGTACTACAAGCGCACCATGACCATGTCCTGGCACAGGTCCGCGACAGCGGGTCCCTTCTCTTCGCCGCGGCCCCTTCCATGGCCGTCGCCGCCCGAGGAGACAAGTGTGCCGGTGGTGGTCCACACCTTTCGAGATGCGGCGAGGAGGAGCCTCCCCACCCCCCACCCCCACCCCCCGGCAGGGCACAAAATGCATGGTGTCCCAGTAGTGCGGGCCCATCACGGGTCACCAGACACTCTCTCCCTCACTCTCTTTGCTCTCTCTCTCTCTCTCACTCTCACTCTGTGTAGAGTCAACGAAAAAGGGGAATGTGGGGACGTGAGTGGACGCGGACGCGTTCGCCACGGGCACGTTCCCAGCAGGCATGTAGATTTTTCGGATGTGGCCAATCGGACTGCTTTGAGATCTGTGTTTTCGACAATGGCTAAGAGGTAGGTCACTGGAGATGCCCAAATGACTGACAGCAGTCAGATAACATTTCACAAAAATTTGAGAGTCAAATTCCCTGAAAAAAAAAACATTACAGAGCCGAAGTTTTCTCGGGAATCCAATCCGAGCTCGATCGGTTGACGAACAGCCCATCAAAAAGGCGGGAAGGAGGCTTTGCATGGTCACTTGTGAGTCGGAACCGTACTCACGCGCCGCCTATATATACATAGAATACGCGTAGCGTGTCCATAAATTTGGAGACTCACGCCGATCGAACTCCTCTCATCTCCACGATTACCCACACGACTCGCCGACTCGCCGACCAACCCATGGCGGCGGCAGCGGCACCGGCACCAGGAGCGTCCGGCAGTGGCTCCGTCTCCTCCGCGGCGCGCCTGAGGATGATGTGCAGCCACGGCGGCTGCTTCGCGCCCTGCGGCCCGGACGGCGCGGTCCGGTACGTCGGAGGCCAGACCCGCGTCCTCGCCGTGCCGCGCGGGGTCTCTTTCCGGGAGCTGGCCGCGAGGCTCGAGGAGATGCTGGCCAGCGGTGGCCGCAAGATCGTGACAGCGCTCAGGTACCGCCTCGCCGACGACGAGGAGGTGCTCGTGTCCGTCACCTGCGACGAGGAGCTCGCCCACCTGCGCGACGAGTACGACCGCCTGCAGGCCACCCGGCCGTCGGGCATCTTCCGGGTGTTCTTCTCCGGCGTCCAGCGGCCCCAGGCGTCAGGGCGTCCCCCGCTGGCTCCCAGGATGCGGCGCGTGCAGAGCGACCCGTGCACGGCCGCGCGCGTCGCCGGCCTAGCTCCAGCGCCCTCGCCGATGCGGCGCGTGCAGAGCGCGCAGGACGTCGCCCGATACGGCCGCTTCCAGGTCCAGCAGTGCTGCTACGACAAGCCCCACCGCCTCCGCTACCAGTACGCGCCCGTCCCGGCGTCGCCGACGCGTCCACGGCTCTCCGCCATGTCCAAGAACTCACACGGTGCGATCCGAGGAGGCCAGGGACTGATGACGGCCAAGAAGACGGCCGACGCCGTCATCGCAGAGGCGGCAGCGCTTTATGGGAGCTGGAGTGAAATTAGGGTTTAGCTCTTCACAAGAGAACACTAGAGCTGTCCTGTCACTGCTATGTACTCAGAAAAGTTGTAAAGCCATGTAGAGATGATTTCCAATGGAATGTCTCATGTCCTCAGTTATTTGTCCAGGATCAACTTTGATGATTCCTGACTTATCTGTCGACTGTAACAAAGATTAAGCTAGGAACATATTTGTCCCGGATCAACTTTTGTTGATTCGTAATTGTATTACAGCAAGAGCATTCTTCGGTTCGCTGGAGTACAAAGTTCACTTGCAAAATTCCTCAGTTCCAAAATAGATGACTCAACTTTATACTAACTTTAGTACAAAGTTGGGTCATTTATTTTGGAATGGAGGGAGTATAAGTTTTCTTTTTTTTTGAGAAGTTGCAAAATACAAATGTTGATCAGCTGCCTCATTGCTCCTCGGTGATTACATGTTAAGAACTACGCTACAAAATAGTAGAAGCTTTAATCCACAATGGAACGTCGATTAAAACCTCTAGAAGATAAGTTTTGCACTCGAGAGAATCGCATCATCAGTACTTCTGTTGAGAGAAAATTGAAATGTTGGCAGTTGTTTGCCACCATAAGTATTTTAAGATCTTCAGATCGGATTCTTGCAAGCCACCGTAAATAAGGCCGGTAGACCAGACTTACTGGATGCATCATTCTATCGTTTTCATTGAGTTCCATCGATGACTCCAAGTTAATCACTCAAGAAAGTGGGCTTTTGTTTACACGGATCAAGAAACTGAATTATCAAAAACAAGGGCAGTTTACGAAATACTACAAGCACGACAAACTCCAGTCTGCCCGGCCCCTTTGGAGATTAATCGCGCTCTCTATTGGTATGTGATTGTTCAGACCTAAATGTTTCTATACATGGATTTGTAAATCGGAACCTGAAAGCGAGGCCAAATTCTTGCATACTACTTTTACTGTAAATGGATCACCGAATGCAACGCGATTTTATGCCCGGACACCTTTTTTCAGGGGGAAATACTAGAGCTGCGACCAAAGGGGTCAATTTCTGCTGTGAGAAGTAAATTGTAAGCGTAGTACAGTTTACGCCAGTGAAATATCATTGTACTGATGAATTGTACTCCCATGCAGGACCTTCGGTAGTCACTTAACAGTTCACACTAGTAAGAACAACCAGCGTTCCAGCACTATGCTTCCACATGAATGGAGCTTTGATAAATGTTAGCGAAAAATGTCGGAATCAAAGGGAATCCACACGAAAACCTTAAACCAGACTTTAGAAAGAGAGAAGAAGGAAAACTATTAGCCCGGCCTACTCTGATTTGCGCGGCCGGCTGAAGTAATTGTTGAGAGCTCATATTTGGTTGGCCAAGTTTAGGGGCATCTCAATGTTAGCAAAACAATGCAAGTTAAAAGACAGATTTGTCGCGTATGGTCAATTTCTTGCGTAGTATTTTAAGATCAAACTATTGAAATCCTGATTTTGTGAAACAAAGAAAAGCGGTACAGATTTTTGCGCATATTTACTGTTTGGCACATTGGGTATCCTTTTCCTGATACCTCCCGTCCTTACGTGGACAGATTCAAAGAAAATGAAAATACCATGAAACTTGATATATGTCTGCAGTGCACCTGATATCTTTTCTTCATGTTTGTTGATCTCTTATGTTCCTTTACGAGACTTTATAACCAAGACTGGGAAGACAGGGGAAAGGGGATGTGGTATTTGTGATAACCTTTTACATTGTAGGCCCTTTAATATTTGTTCACGGATCAGAGTTACTGCATATATATACTGGAATAATGAATACATACAAAATGGAAGCACATTCGAAATTAGTAATTGCTGGATAGCGAGGTCCATCAACCACACACGCGAAGCTTGTTTCTGCCGAGTTGATCCATCAGTGTTCGTCGCACAAGTGAAAAGTAAGAAGCTTACAGTAATATATTTTCACAGAATCACATATCAATGGATCATCCCATGTCGAGCTTAATTTGTCTCGAGTTTTACAGTTTAGAGTATTTTCTAAGGGATTCTCCCGCACTTTTCATCTCATCCGGCACGGGTAGATTACAGAGGAGCGTGACCCTTGCCTCGGCGATTTGAGGCCCTTCCCCCTGTGTGGATGCATCCATCTTCCAGAGCTTCACCTCCCATACCTTCAAACCCATTTCAGCAGCAACTATTAATTTTGGTTAATTTCTAGCATCCTTTCATCATTCAGATTTGATAGCGATACGCATCTATGGAAGATAGCTTTAACAATTCCTTCAATGTCAGTGAGACCAGGATATGTTACTGCATTATTCTCCTCTTAAGCACAGAACAAGTTGCGGGTTGTTTATGCCAGCCACGTTAATTACTCTGCCAAACTACCAGACTTGATACTAACACATGAAGTGAGACTCAGACAGTTGTTTCAGAGTATCAATGAAATGTAATGAATCCTCAACGAAATCACCATCTTTATTTGTTTAAGCTCTGCATGATCGACTACTACTCCTAGAGAAGAGGTTGACAATTCCTAGTGGTTTGATAGCATACACACAGATACAGGGGAAATAGCAGGGGAAACGAATTAATATAACCTGGGTGGAGCGGCCGATGTGGACGGGGACGGCCCGCGCGAGGACGGTGTCGCCGGCGGCGGCGCTCCGGAAGTGGTTGATGCTGAGCTGCATGCCGGCGACGCGGCGGTAGCCCGACGCCATGTGCGCGCCCATGCTCGCCAGGCCCTCCGCGATCAGCGCCGACACGCCGCCGTGCAGCACCTTGAACGGCTGCCGGCCGGCCGGCCACGAACGCAAACACACGCGGCTTCTTTCAATACACACACAAAACAAAAGAAAAAGGTTTGCGTCTCGCTGATCGATGGTCGGGGTTAGGTAGAGGCGGCTGCAAGGGAGAAGGACGGACCTGGCAGCAGGTGTCCGTGACGACGAGGCGGCCGGTGAGCCGCGACGGCGAGACCTCCTCGATCTCGAAGCCCAGCGCGCTGAGAGGGGCGTCCAGCTCCGCCGTCTTGGTGCTCGCCGGGGCCGAGGCCGTGGCGTCGCCCATGGCGCGGCCGGGGTTCGTTGGGTTGACTGGCCGAGCCGAGGCGCGGTAGGGGAGAAGGTCAGGTGCGGGTGCCGTGCGCGTGTGCGTGTGCGTGTGGTGGCCGGTGGGAGACTGCGAATGGGTCAGCGCCCTGTATGTATGTATGGCTTTTGGAGTTTCGCAAAAAAAAAAAAAAAAAAAGATGTATAGCCTTTGGAAAGTTTAGCTGAGATGAGAGTGACTGGCATGATCAAGACCGGGAGAATTCTTTTCCAGAGCCTTTTTTTCGGGGAATTTTTTCAGAGCCGACGCCAATAGATAGAACACCCGATCATCTACGACTTTTTCTAGAAACTTCGAATGCAAGTACACAACCTCTCACATAGTCACAACATCCCACCAATCCACTCACACAACGTCTAGTGAAGACCTAGTGATACTTGGTTATGCTGAAGAACCCACGAACAACTCCATCACCTACACTTCATTGCTAGGGAATTCAACGAGGAAACCACAATTTAGTCCAGCTTAGGCTGATGGTGGAGAAATCCGTTCCCCGATGCCTCCCATCCTTAAGCTACCAATGAACAAATGAAGACGATGAAAACATTCGGTGATGTGACTCTCGTCTCTCTTATTGCGATCATCGATTTTTTTTCTCTAATTGTGTTTCTCTTCTGCTCTTCTTTTCTTCTGCACCCCCCATGGCTGACTAGCTGAGGCGTGGTAGGGGGAAGCTCAGGTGCGCGTTCTGCGCACGGACCGTGTGCGTGTGGTCGCTGGTGGGAATGGATTAGCGCCGTGTATGCATGGCCTTTTTGGAAGTTATTAGTATAGTTGAGCGTGAATGACACAATAGAGAGCAGGAGAATTTGGTGAGAAACGTGGAGCAATAAGGGAGTGTTTGGTTCCTAGTCACATTTTAAGTTAGGTACTTTAATCAACTTAGCTAATTGTATGTGTTTGATTTTAACCGTATTTAAGCGAAGATTCTTTTTGTGAGAAATAGGCCAATATGTCATACACATAAAAAGTGTGGTAAAATTGAGAAACTCAAAACGGTGCCCGGGCTCATCTGCTCCCTCTCAGCAAAAAATTCAAAAAAAATACTAGAAAAATTCAAAATATTCCAAACTTTTTTGTGGTGGTAGATAATTTGACGCGTGAGGTGCGCCTCAAAATTCAACTTATTTGGACATCTGAGCAGCTCTCGGCAAAAAAGACAAATCGGGGTCAAAACAGTGCGTGAACAGCACATATTTTTACAGACCCTGATTTCGTCTTTTTTACCGAGAGCTGCTCAGATGCTCAAATGAGTTGAATTTCGGGGCGCACCTCACGCATCAAATTATCTACCACCACAAAAAAGTTTGGAATTTTTTGAATTTTTCTAGTATTTTTTTTGAATTTTTTTCTAAGCGTGGGTGCAGATTAGCCGCACCCGGCAAAATTCCCTTAAGAAAGCAATAATGTGGCTAAGATTCTGAACAACTAAGGTAAGACAAGTAAAGCAAAAAAATAGTATGGTAAACAATGCCAAAATTAGTCACCAACCAAACAAGTCCTTAGTATTTTTATTGTATTTTGAAGCCAACGCCACCAGATAGTGAGAGAACACCCGGATGTACCTACAATTCAGTGATTCTTTGTTGCAAAACTAAGGAATTGGTATCTGTTTTCTCTTAGAAAAAACCATAAATTAGTCTAGCTTACGATAACAGTGCAAGAATCCTTTCCTTGATGCATCTCATCCTTAAGCCCGGATGGATAAATGAAGACAACAGAAACATTAGGTGATGCTACTCGGGTCTCTCTTATTGCGAGCGTCGATTTTTCTCTGTGTGTGTTTCTCTCCTGATAACGCGTCGGCGACCACAGAGCAACCACGCATGGCGATCACAGAGCAACCACGCGTCGGCGACCGCCAGAATGGGCCGGCTCACCGTGGACCACAGTCCTTCAACATTCTTTTCTTCCATTTTTCACATTTTTGCTTTATTTTTTTACTTTTGCTTAAAAAAATATCTAATATATCTATTATAAAATCACTTTATACACAAAAATGAAAATTTTAATCACGCATTTGAAAAATGTTAAAATGTGTATAGAATAAATGTTTATAATATACGAAAATTATACAACTTGTGTGAAAAAAATTAATATCAAAAACATATATATGAAAAAAATGTTGATCATGTATTTGAAAATTTTTAAACATGAATGTAAAAGGTGTTCCTGATGTATGCAAAAAATGTACAATGTGTTTGGAAAAAGTAGACATAATATATATGCTTTAGAAAATGTTAATCATGTATTTGAAAAATATCAAACCTGTATTTAAGAAATATTCCTGATGCATACAAAAAAGGTACAGTGTGTATGAAAAAAGTAGACATTAAAAAGTATAAGTTTTCAAATATGCTAATCAAGTATTTGAAAAATGATAAACGTGTATTTGAAAATGTTTCTAATGTATACAAAAGAATGTAAAATGTGTACGAAAAAGGGTTGACATCAAAATATATGTTTGAAAAGAAATACTAATCATGTATTTGCAATAAATGTTCAACGTATATAGAAAAAAATGTTTTCATGTATTTCAAAAAAGCTTAATGTGTATTAAAAATGTTTTTGTTCTATAGAAGGAGAAATAAAATAATAACAATAACCAGCAAAGGAAAATAACAAAGATAATGAAAATCATTAAAGCAACAAAGAAAACCAAAAACAATGAATGAAAGCCAAAAAAGAAACAAATAAAACGGAGGAAAAATAAAGAAAATAGGAAAGAAAAGAAAATAAGCCCAATGAAAATGTAGAAAATAAACAAAGAAAACCAAAGAGAAAACCAAGTAAAAACCGAGAGAATACAACGAAAACTGATTAAAAAACAAAAAAACAAAGAAAACCATGAAGAAACAAAGAAAAGCAAAAGCAAAAACAGAAAGAAAAACTGACCAAAACTAATGAACAAACACATCATTGAGCAAAGAGAATTGTGCGACCAAAAAAAGGACCGAAAATGGGTGGCCTAGAAACGAGGGGAGAGGGAAATCCTTTGCGCGAAAGCTCCTTCCATCTCAATATGAGCTGCCTCAAGAAAAAAAGATCTCGTTATAAGCGAGATATAGCTCTCATATCTCTACCATTCTTAATCTTACGTGGGCTCAAATGAAGACAACCAAAATGCCAGGAGACACACAGCTTTCACTCTTGGCTCAACAACTTTTTATCCTTAGTTGTTTTTCTTCCATTTTTACTTTCTCATTTTGTTCTTTACATTTGGATGTTTTTATCAAAAAAAATCTTTTGCTAAGAGATAATACGTGAGTACCTTTTCCAACACTTGATTATTTGCGTACTAAAAAACATACACTTGATTTTTTTACGAGAAAACATCCGATCTATAATATAAGTTTTTTAAAAACACTAATCGTGTGTTAGGAATATATAAACCATGTTTAAACAAATGTTTTTGATGTCTATGAAAAATGTAAAATGTGTATGAAATAGTTGACATCAAAATACATGTTTGGAAAAAACGTTAATCGTGTATTCGAAATAAATGTTCAGCATGTACAGAACGAATGCTTGT